>NW_007578178.1:187210-188577 GCF_000690725.1 Stegastes partitus
AAACCGGCCACGTTGGATGGATTGGAAGAGAATGATAGATTAAGATAAAGCCCAAACCAGAAACAACATTTAAAGAAAGAAACACTTACTTGTCATAGATCCAAAGGAAGTGTCTTCTCCAGCATGGCTTTAAACTACGGATCGGCGGCCATGTTGGACGACGCATGAAACGGACAGAGACAGGCTGAGGAAGAGGCACGGCGGCCAAGATAGGACCGGCACGGCGGTCAACAGACATGGCACGGCGGCCATGTTGGAACGACAGAACAGGTCGGCACGGCGGCCGAGGAGAGACAACCCACTGCAAAATGAAGGAACAAACGTACCTTTATCGTTCATCAAAACGACGCAAATGTGTTCGACGGACTAATGACTGAACTACGGGGAGGCGAAAGGATGGCTGTTTGTCTGGAAACAAAAGGTTAGAGCAGCACACCGATCACATCAGGATGCAACGGTACGACTGGTTGGAAAACCTGAAAGTCTTCAGGTGTTGGTTTAATGGTCAATTGAGCTGGTTTTAAAGGACACTAGATCCAAACCTCAAAACTGAGGTATTCATGCTAAACTTTGTGTACCGTTACAGTCCTACATTACAAGGCACAGCAACCAAATTTAAGAGAAATGGAAAGAGGAAATGGAAAATAAAGCATAGACCGGCACAGTGGCCACACAATAAAACAGAAGATAGCACTCACGATCTGTGTGGTGAATTGGTGCAAACAAGTGGGAGGTTTAGACTGCATCTAGGGGAAGAGGAAAAAAAAAAGCTTAGAGAAATACATGCGGACAAAACTTCAGTCAAAAATGTGCTGCCCTTTCAGTGTAAAAGCCCTACAAATGCTGCACATCTGTTAATTGCTGCTACAAGATTAGTTACTAAAAAAACAAATGTGAAAAATCCAGCCCATTTATGAACAATTCTAAATGTGTATATTTTGGTCCCACTCCACCATCCTGCTACAGTCTGTTGTCTCCGTCTAGTCTCCAGAGAGACACTGAAATTACAACTAGTGTTTATAGGAGTTTAAGTTTGGGTCTTTCCATCTTGATGTGCCCGACCACCAAACATGTTGAGCCTCACCAACTCTGTTTTCACAGCCGGAGTCTCACGAAACAGTTTGATCCAGAAGATGACGTTTCTTCTGCTGGTGCCTTTTTTGCATCTGCACCTGTTTGAACAAGGGAGGAAAGGAGCAGTTCAGCTACATGCAGCTTTGTTTCTATAGCACCTTTCTAAAACTGTAGAAAACAGACAAGATGAAGCTAAACCCAATTAGGAGAAAGTAGTCAGTGATTAGTTCACCTGTTTCAGATTAACACTAGTGCTTGAGTTGTTAAATTAAGGCCTAAAATGTTTTCAATCC
>NW_007578178.1:188793-256822 GCF_000690725.1 Stegastes partitus
ATAAAGCGCTTTAAAGTTGATGTGTTTCAGCTGTATGCAAATGTGCCAAATGCTGTCCGTTGAGCCAAACACTGAACCTGACCAGGCCTCACTGACACGGTCAACTTTACCGACTCAAACAACTTGCAGCTTTTTACTGACCTGTCTGTGACTATAAGCTCCTTGTGTAGTCAGACGGTGTCTACATCCATGTTCATTGGTTTGTTGTGCGTCTGAGGCCTGCAGGAGACAGAAAGACTCTTTAAAAATAAAGTTAGAGAAACCCAAAACATTCCTGCTACAAACCTGTTGACTCACTGACCTTAAGCCTCTGTTTCCAGCCGGTGTCTCTGTAAATTCAGCTTTTATGCAGAAAAAGCTGTAGAAGTTCCTGCTGCAGCTCCTTGTTCTGGCATCAGTTTAGTGAACTGATGATTCACCTGCTATGGAGAGAGAGGGGTGCAGCTGCCGTAGGACAGGAGTGAGGCAGCCACAGTGGCCATGCAGGACAGACATGTGCAGATATAAACAGGGACAGGCAATGGACCAACAGGTAGGTGGTGGACAGACAGGAGATGGACAGATCAGTTTCAGACAGTTCAGATGTCAGGCGAGGCTTCCTTGTTGTGGCTCAGCAGTCACAATGAGGCAGCTTTACCTGACAGCTGAACTCAACAATTACAGTCTGTAAGTAAAGGTGGCCGCAGCCACCCAACAGGCAGGTTTAAGGATCCTCAGAGACGACGGCCATCTTTAAATACAGACTGAGGTATTAGTACCCGAGAGTTCTAAACTAATACGACGGTCTTCACAGCTCTGTTGTATTAGAAGTGTGGCAAACCGGCCACGTTGGATGGATTGGAAGAGAATGATAGATTAAGATAAAGCCCAAACCAGAAACAACATTTAAAGAAAGAAACACTTACTTGCCATAGAGCCAAAGGAAATGTCTTCTCCAACATGGCTTCAAACTACGGATCGGCGGCCATGCTGGACGACGCATGAAACGGACAGAGACAGGCTGAGGAAGAGGCACGGCGGCCAAGATAGGACCGGCACGGCGGTCAACAGACATGGCACGGCGGCCATGTTGGAACGACAGAACAGGTCGGCACGGCGGCCGAGGAGAGACAACCCACTGCAAAATGAAGGAACAAACGTACCTTTATCGTTCATCAAAACGACGCAAATGTGTTCGACGGACTAATGACTGAACTACGGGGAGAAGAAAGGATGGATGTTTGTCTGGAAACAAAAAGTTAGAGCAGCACACCGATCACATCAGGATGCAACGGTACGACTGGTTGGAAAACCTGAAAGTCTTCAGGTGTTGGTTTAATGGTCAATTCTGACCTAGTTTTAAAGGACATTATGAAGACCTCAGTTTTGAGGTTTGGATCTAATAAGCTTTATTTACCGTTACAGTCCTACATTACAAGGCACTGTGGTCAAGTTTAAGAGAAAAGGAATGAGGAAATGGGAAATAAAGGATAGACCGGCACAGTGGCCACACACAACAGAAGGTGGCACTCACGGTTTGAAGATCAACCTGAAAAACAAAAGAATATCCGGTGAATTGGTGACAACAGGTTGGAGGTTAAGAGTTAAAAGAATAAAACCTGGTTTAAAAGAACAAATGTGGATAAGGCCTCAAGTCAGATACTGAAGCAAAAAAAAACAAAACAACTTCTGGTCCTCAGTGTTAAAATTCTGATCACAAACTATCTGATGCAGGAATTTCTTACCAAGAACACACACTGGATAAAGTCATTTCATTTATAGACTTTTAAATGCCACTTGTATATGTTTTGGTCCCTCTCCACCATTTCCCTACATCAGTCTTTTGGTTTGGAATCAACCAACTGAATGAACCTTAAATGCAGTTTGTACCCGCTTTTGTTAGTTTGTCTCACATCTGCAGGTCAACCAGTGAAAAATGAGTTGCATCCCTGTTACTGTCTATACTCTTGAACATCAGCGCCATGTTTTATTATTTTGGTTTTGATTCAAGTGTTGTCAGTTGGTTCTAACTTGGTTTGTGCTGCATTATACTAACTTGTCTTGTATGTAAATTAGAAAATACATAACTTACTGACCTGTTTATAGGACTTAGGGTGTTTCCATCTCGACGTGTAGGTTCTCCAAGCAAACATGTTGAGCCTCACCAGCCTCAGAAACACTCAAACAGCTGCGTTTTCACAGCAGCTGTTTCAGTAAACGGTTTAATGCAGAAGACGACGTTTCTTCTGCTGGTGCTTTTTTGCATCTGCACCTGTTGGGTGAAGGAGGAAAGGAGCAGTTCAGTTACATGCAGCAAAACAGACAAGATGTCAAATTTCTGATAAAATAAACCCCATTTGAGAAAGTTTTCAGTCACAGTTGGAAACTCCAGTTGTGTGGCTCAACTACAAGACATTTCCACCACAGATTAATACAGAGCAGGCAGGCATTGGTGCATAAAGATTTACCAGCGTGCAGGAAATAAGGTGTTTGATGCCCATTATGTATTTTATACAGTTATTGTATAGCACTGCTTTTCTTATTTGTGGTATTGATTAAGATAAATACATGAGTGACAAAGAAGAGAAGCTGGTTCAATACTGGGGCATTTTCTCAGCTGTGAGCCACGTTAACATCGTATTGATCTGCTTTCAATAGCACAAGAAAAAAAAAAAAAAAAAAATTTCCTCAGTGTGAGACCTGTAGGAGTCCTTTATGTTAAAGATGAGATTTCAGCCGTCAGGGTTTGTGTGCAAGTTTAAACTTTGGAGTTTAAGACTTGTGTTCCAGAATCCCTTAAAGTCTTATGTGACACTAGACTGAGTTTAGACTTACTCAACATGATTATTTAAAAATTAAGCCAAGAATTGCAGTTGAAATTTCAAAACTTAATGTGGAAGGATAGCACTTCAGAGGCTCAAATAAGATTCCAGACTTCTGAATTTTATTATGAGATTACTTTCGTCTATAGTTTTTTTTTTTTTTTAAGTTACAATTTTTAAAAATATAAACAAGAAAAAACGATATCTGGCACATGGCCAGGAAAAACAAAAATTAGAAAACTAAAACAATCCCTTCTGCAAAAATATCCAGTATGTGGACAGGAATAAAACCGGAAAGTAATCTCAAACTATGCAAATGTTTCTGAAAGGCGACACGTTATGGAAGCAAAATGTTTAAGTTGACCAGTGTAAAAAGCGATGCATTTGCCTTAGATGATAAAGGTATATTTACAACAGAATAAAAGAAAGAAACACCACAGAGCTTTATTGCATTATGCTCAACAATATTACGACATAAACCGGTGCGTAAAAACAAAGAGTCGTCATGCGGCTGAGGTTTTACGCACAGTGCGTAATTCTCCTGGCAGTAAAAGAAGCCTGTCTCTGTTGGCTAAGCTGTTTCATGAGTCTCCGTGATAAGTTAAACTGTTTCAGATCCACGAGAGCAGGGATGTTCGAGACTTACACTCATCATTGCGCTTGTGACACGAAGGCCCAAAATGGTTTAAATCCAAGAGCGCTTCATCCTTTTATATCTAATCCAGCGCAATGATTAACAAAGTTTGACTGTTTGGCACCTCTGAGCTCCAAATGGACTCAATTTTAAACTCTAAACGTGCAGTCCAACATTGTATTTAAGTAAAAACAGGAGAAAAGTTTGCAGAAACTCGAAGCGCATGAACGTTAAACGTGTTACGTGAACGAGCCAAACGCTGAACCATCACACCTGACCAGGTCTCACTCACGCCGGTGCTACACGTGCTCAACTTCAACGACTTTTAACCAACTTGCAGCTTTCTACTGACCTGTTTTCTGCGATTTTAAGCTCCTCGTGCAGTCAGACGGTGTCTACATCCATGTTCGCTGGTTTAGTGTTCGTTGTGCGTCTGAGACCTGCAGGAGACAGAAAGACGCTGTAAAAATAAAGTTAGAAGCTCCAAACATTTCATGACGCCCATGTTAATTTTCACTAACCTTCAGCAGACTTCGAAGGCTCCGTTTCCAGCAGGGGTCCATGTAAATCCAGCTTTTACGCAGAAAAAGACACAGAAGTTCCTGAGGCAGCTCCGTTCTGGCATCGCTTTGGTGAACGAGTGAGGAGCAGCTGATTCACCTGCTTTATCCAAACCACAGCAGGTCGACTTCCGGGGCATCAATTAACTGAAATCCTCCCCAAAAATCACCGAGAAGCTTCACAGGAGCTTTTACATCCTGTGAAGATGTGCGTCAAAATACAAGTTTTCATGTCATCTGAGGACGATTCTGACCAGTAGCGTCCACATGAACTGAACCTCAGCCCTCTGCATGATGTCTGTGTTTATTTCTTGACCACAGAGCTGCCAACAGTAGTTTCACAGCCACATCTGAGAGAGTCTGTGTCTAATCTGCAGGATGGCACAGCAGAAACCGTTTTAATGAGGTTATTTAATTGATTTCAGAGCCTTTCTTGTCTTTCCTTGCATTTTATATTTGCTTTTACAACTGATTCAGTAAGTTTTTATCTTGTTTTCTGTTACAAGGTCTTAATTGTTTTATTGGTCTGGTAAATGTATATAATCTTTAATATTGTATTGCATTTTTTAACTTTTATATTTTAACATGATAGGTAGTTTAACCACTTTAATTTCTTTAGTGTAAAGTGCTCTGGTTATTTCCAGTTGTTTTAAAAATGTGCTGTATAAATAAAATAAAGATTATCACACTGAAGAAATCTATTATGATGTGCTTCTATAACTTCCTACATATGTTTTATACTGACAGCTTAAGGCAAGAATCACACAATGACAGACCTTTTATTAAAAGAACAAGAAGAGGAAAAGAAAACAGCAAAGGTTTCATATAAAGTTCTAAGCCAAAAACATCAAGTACATTAATTCAGACAAACTGCTGACCAGAGCTGTTACAAGCTTTTTGCAAAATCTTGATTTGTCCCCCGTCGCTGTTTCAACCTGCGTGAAGCATTCATGAATACAGATAAAATCAGCAGCATTATCATGAAGCTACTTTTTACACATAAAAACAGATTTCAGTTTACAGAATTTAGTTCCTTAGCAGCTCACGCAAAAAACAAAACATAAAAGTTATACATTATGAACCTATGAAGTACAAATATATCTGATTGAGTACACTGTAAATTAAAATAAAAAAGTTTTCCTTCACTAGCGAAGAAAAAACATTGTTGAAATGCACGAAACTATCCACAAAACTACAGAAATAGAAAGAGAATGTACATGTCTAATGTAAAATAACAGACATAAAAGTGTTCATATACATTTGCAAATTTCCCTTATGTTTAAATACAAAACTGTTTATTTCAAGTCTAATGCTGTAAAATAAACCCTCATCCACACAGTTAATGCCAATTAAAAGACCTTTCACAGATATTTGGTTGTTAAAAGGCAAGAAAAATTATTTTAGTAAAGGAAAATTACTGTTATCAGTTATGGCTTTTTTTTTCTAGTATTGTACAGTGTTGTTCTGGAACCCAAGTTGCTGGATTTTTTTTATTTTTAAAGTCCAACATTGAAGTCTTCATCCACGGCGGGTCTTCTTTCCTGCTTTATTATTTGGTGCACGACTTGATTGATGGTCCTTCTTCTTCAGTTTCACTTTTTCCAGGTTCTCCTGTGCACTAGTGTCAGGTGCAGGTGGAGTCTGGACACCAGGAGACAAAGACTCTTGAACAGCCTCCACATGATCATCAGCTATCTGTGGAAACAAGAAACACACATGGCACCGTTTCAAACAATTTCACACAATGTATGGAGTTCTTTCCTACACACATCTTGTTGTTTAGGAACCTCAGAGCTCCCAAACACACTTCAAGAAATAGGGAGAGAACTTCTTTGTCAGCTGCTTCTTTGTTCTTCACACAAAACTAGTGTCTTGGAGGTGACTGTCCCAGTTATTGGATTTAACATCCACCAGTTTAGTCGAGGTCCTGAAGGTCATACAAACAACACAGTCGCTTGTATGATTGAAACGTATAACAGAAGACATTTACAATACCTTTAAATAGTCCCATTCATTTTCTCAACTAAGCCATTGGATGTTAAAGGGAGCAGAGGCTTCTGTTGATGCCACTATAGTTGGTCTGACACAAAAAGCAGAAACATGAATACTGACCTCAGAGAAGTTAAAACATTAACGGCATGAGACGTTGTTCTTACCTGATTAACAAACTCATGTCCTTGATGTTAAGAGGATAAGCTTCTGTATATTGGGGAAGTAATCAACCATCACACAAATACACTGGCTGTAATTTGTGGTTGGGGTAAAGTTTGCACACCAGATACACCTTGTTAGGTATGTCTGAGGAAACAGGGCACGTTATGGAAACATGTTCCTACTGTACAGACCACTGGGACGTTCCACACTAGAGGTGCACTCCTTCTGGCCCCATGCGATCCTTCATCTCACGTTTTCTTTTAAAAATAAATTGATATTACACTGTGGAAATCTGTTTTCATTTCCATATTAAAGACTTTTTTGTGAATTCTTGTCAAAAACAAAAAAAGAAGCTTAATTCAATTGACCATGATTCAATGTTGAAAAGCAATAAAAGGGTCAAATAAGTGGGGTGAACACTTTTTGGAGGGACAGTACTGGCATTGTGAAAGTGAGTCACCGTGCATAGCTCTCACCTGTTTCAATGCGTCTCTTTCTATCCCAGGCCAGGAGTATTTTAAGGCGATGGCATCCACATCCCGCAATGGCCTCCATGCGCATTAGCATGGAAACCCAAGAGCACCAGGTGGCCTCCTGTGACGAGATTACCACTTTAGTGAGATGTTCACCGTGCTTCTGTTTGAGGCATATATTGTGAGGCTGCTGTCCAAAAAACAAGAATAATAAATGGGGTTATTTTCACATCCTCTCTTTATAATAAAGCCGCCTTTGGATGTCGGGCCTGGAGGTTAGGCCTCATGGAGTCCTCCATCTTCCTCAACACTTGTGGGTATGTTTCAAAAAATCCAGTCCTACAAATTCCTATTACTGTGATTAGATAAGTGAGGGCATAACAGACTGATGTCCAAAAGGTAGAACTTAAAAGATTAAACATTCTTTTCAACATTTCAAACAGAGTTAGCGTAACATTTGAGTTTGATTAAATTTTAGAGTGACAAAAGGAAAAGAACACTGTCATGCCCTGAAGTACGGCACACAAAGCAGACAGTGTAGGTTAATGGGAAACGTTTCATTACTGAATTTAAAATGTGTTTCACCTTCCCTCTTTATTGACTCGTCTCCTCCTTTGTCATTCAAAGGGAAACCTGAGCTGGAGCGTTCCATCGGTTTAAGTGGAGGGGTGCTCGAAGGAGGAGACCAAGTGTGGTAGAATTGAAGGGGTGCTTTGATTCATTTTAGGGTCTTTTTAATCAAAATACCTGTTTTTAAAGAAACCCCACTTTAAAATTGAGTTACATTTGAATATTTCTGTGCTTGTAAATGGTTTGAATTAGAAAACTGAATTTTGCCTCTTGAGTAGGCAGAACCCACCTGTATAAATGGTAGAAACCTGGGGTTGGAGACTGATAGGGAGACTCCTAATAGCTGGAAATGCAGCCTCTTTTTTTGTATTTTCCTGCCTGTTTTTCTTTCTCTTTTGTCGTGGTCAACAATTTTTTTCTGTAAACATCTCCACTGGACTCCACTGCTGTAAAGAAAATCCTCTTGGACTGCTGAACTTTTGCCTGCAACTCCTCATCCATATGGCATATGGCAGGGGTGTCGAATCCTGGTCCTCGAGGGCCGTAATCCTGCATGTTTTCGATGCTTCCCTCTTCCAACACACCTGATTCAAATGATCAGGATCGTTATCAGGCTTCCGCAGAGCTTGATGATGAGCTGATCATTTTAATCAGGTGTGTTGGAAGAGGGAAACATCGAAAACATGCAGGATTGCGGCCCTCGAGGACCAGGATTCGACACCCCTGCCATATGGCATCAGAAGCAAAGAAAACTGCATTGAGGATGTCAACCAAGGGTCATGCAGACATGTCAGCAGCAGCAGCAGCAGCAGCATGATGGTCTCAGAGTTCCAGCATGTAATGAATCCACATTCATCCACAGAGTCTCTCCAGCCTAGCCCAAATGTTTACAACTTTTATGAAGTTTCAGATGGAGAAAGACAAGAAGCAAGAAAAAGAGGTGCAAAAGCTGAGCTAGACCTTTAAAGGGCAGCACTGAGGGCCACTGGGTTGTCAGTGGGAAAACCAAAGCTGGTTGGAAAAAAAGGAGTCTGATGAACAGTTTCAGGACCACTTTTGGAAGACAGTGTATAAATTGCCATAACAAGATTGCAGCCTTTCACCTCAGGACCCTCCTGACTGGTAAGGCTTGAAGTGGGTTTGTGGCCATGGACTCTGCACACAGTACAGATACTTGCCACCAGTGCTCCCGGCCCTCGAAGCACCAGTAGAGGAGTCTCCTGTACACCTGCTTTACAGACTTTTTCTACAAGTGGGTCGACTTTACCACAGCCACCAAAGAGGAGGTTATTGAGAAGATGGTCCTGGAGCAATACCTCAGGGTGCTGTATCCAGAGGTGGGTGAAAGAGTAACATCTGGAGACAGCAGAAGAGGCAGTGGGGCTGGTGGATGCCTCCATCGCTGCACAAAGGGGGCCAGGAACCTACTGCTATGTTGGACAAGTGCGCCAAGTCAGAGGTTGGTCTAAGGGTGTGGCAAAAAGGGATGGTTTGGTAGCTTTTTTAGCCAGTCTTGACCTTGTAAATCATTAGCGTAGGAGTACGCTTTGAGTAAGGTACAGCTCGGAGATAAGCCAGATGTTGTATGTTGTAGTTGGGGTGAAACAGGCCACACTCGTCCAGTTTGTCAAGTTAAAAAAGCAGAAAGCCACCAGTTACAAGCAACACACTCACTGTTCATCAAGGCGGTGATGGAGAAAGGGGAGCCAGCTCAGCAGCCTGAACCAGGACAAGAAAGGCAACTGGATCTGGATCACCTGGGGAGAAGAAGAGGAGGTTAGTGAGATCTTGCCTCTGTATGAGGGGGCAGGTGAGGCAAATGTAATGCTTTATAAATACTCTTTAAACCTCGTCCCGGCATTGGATTAACATCTGAAAATGTAGATATGTCAACACAACCCATCAACATAGTGTTGGCACCGTTAAAGGTTTATCGAAATGATGACTTTAGATGTTTTACTTAACTAAAGGGTGAGAATTGGTCCCTTGGATAACTTTTTACAGTGCATGGTGATGAATCCATCCAATAGAATTATGAGACTGCCTCACTAAAACAACAACAACACAAAAAATTATAGCCCCATTGTTAAACATATTGTCAGGGTAGTGCTTTACAGATAGACTAATACAACAATTTTATTTTAAAAAAAAAATCCAAATCAATCGACTACCTATATACTGTATGTGTGCATGTATGTGTGTGTTGCTGCACAGAATTATATTTGTCCAAAAAGGTAATAAATTCAGCTCATAAAAAACAAACAAACAAAAAAATCCATAAGTATGTCTGGACTATTTAGGATGCTCTACCTTCCTCTGTAGTTTTGCCTGAAGGAAAATCTTTCTCAGCTGCATCTCTCACACGCCACTAAAGGTTTTGTCCCCGAGGTTCTGTTTTCGTTATTATTTTGAGGACTTGACACTCAACCTGGATTGCAAGTGTGTCAAATGGCAGTGCAGTGCCCCATCAAATAAATTCTCACTGTGTCAGAGGCTTCTCATAATGCCTCACCAGGTCTGCCACGCTGTCATCTCCGTAGGTTGGCTTCCTCTTCTGGCCAAGTGTCAGGATCGAGCACTCTGAAAGGATCCAGTACAGTCTGGATGCCCTTGTCATCCAGCAACCCATCAAACCGCACTGTGATAGCATCCACGCTGATGCTGATGGCAGCCTCCGTGTGCTGCTTCAGCTGTGGATGTGTGAGGTGACGTTCCCCTTCAGCGTGATTGCTTTCAGAAGCCAGACATAGCTGCATTTCTCTCTTCTTCAAACTCTGCAGCCGTCCATCCAGCACTCTGAGGGTGCCTGTTGAAATCATTAGGAGATGATCAAGTTCTTAAAATTCTACACACTGACTTAAACACACTTGAAGTTACACGTCATCACCTTGCTGACCAAATGAGGTCTGGATCTTTTCAAGCACATCACCTCTCTTTGGCTTTATCTTGAGTGCCTCTATCTGGAAAGTGTGAACAGTGAGGTGCTTGGGGGAGGATTCTCCTGTTTGCAGACAGGTGTGCAGACCTCTCCATTTTCATTTGTATCTGCTGAATACAACCAAATGACTTGTTAGTTGAAAAACATGATCATGAATCTTGACCCTATTCTTGAACATTAATAAATGAATTTATCATCCAGTTGTGGCTAACGATCATCAAAAACGATCATCAAAAATGCAACTTTCTTGCCTGCTCTTCGACTTCAGTGGATGCTAATAGTGCCAGATTCTCTATATGATGAAGAACCCCAGAGTATTGATCAGGGTCACTGAGGTTCTGGTCCTCTCCATGTTGCAGGAACACCTTCCAAGGACTGCAGATGTCCTCTCCCAAGTTCTTGTCCAAGAGCACTGAGCTCTCATTTTGACTTTCCACTTCAATGGTATGTTTTTCTAATGTAATGCTGGACACCACACGTCTTCGACACCTTAGATTCTGTCTTCTCACTGAAAAAAAAGGTTTTGTTGAATTTACTCAATTTTATTATGTCAAGTGGTTGCATGAAATAAATTTATTTAAATTTGAATTAAAAAAATGTGTGGACTGAACTAATATTTTTTGAGTAAAGTCAAATAGATTTTAAGTAATTTCTCCTCAACCACTATGAGTACATTCAAGTCATATTTCCTGAGTAATTTCAATTAAACTCATTTTAAATGTACTTGAGTGAATCATGCTTGCTATCAATGATTTTTTTGAGCTCAATCAAATCAATTAAATTGCCTAATTACTGAAAAGTGTAATTAAATTCAGTCTAATTAAATGTTTTAGTTCAATCTAATGAAGTGTCTTTAGTTATTATCGGGTTTCCTATACTTTTTATGAACACATTGGCTCTTATTTCTCTAAATGAGAAATATTTCTTTACCTTTAAAATGTTACAATAAAATACATTATGCTAAAAAGGGAAACAACATTCTTACCAACAGCAAAGTTTATTGGCTTTCTCAAAAAAAAAAACAACAAAACAAACATACATACACAAAACTACATTGCGGTTTGAGATATTCTGTCTCGGCCAGATGATGTGCTGCTTTCAGTTTGGTTGTTAGGCTTTGTTTCATTGTGTCTGCAATACATCCAATCATCTTTTATCGTTGTCACATGTTGGAATTATTTCTACAACATTCTGTCTTATGGAGGGTAATAAGCGGTCCAAACTTTCAGAAAGGCTGCCTCTTCTTTTGCAATATCATATGCGATATTAATTTTTATTTTCAGTTGTCTCCTTTTCTCCTCAGCAAGCAGCTCCTGCCTTCACACAGCTGTGAGGTTACCCAGACTTGTCTTCTCCTGCAGTGTGTGCATATATATGCAGTGCGTGCCTTCGCATTATTCTGTTTCTTTACGGTACCTTGTTTAAGGTGAGAGTTTCAAAAGTCACCTTCCGCTGCCACTATGGGTTACAACTATGTTTCCTACCAGCAGTGGAGGATGAATTGGCACTGCTACTGGGGGTTTTAGTAAATGTTACTTTAGCGATTTCTTTGTCAATCTCCTCTTCAATGTCGACCTAACCAGCCAGAACTTCACTCTCTGTCACACTCTGTCTTTTGACGTGATGACTGATAGGTTTTGTGGTGGACTTGGCTCTTCCTCTGAGGCTCCTTTTTCATTATGAAATGGCTATTAGGTCACTAAAGGTCAGGCCTTCTGCTAACCTTTTATAGATAACAAGAGACCACACCAGTTACCTCCACATCTCCTCCACAAAACTGGTCTTTACAGGCCAAAGTCATCACAGTTCCAAAGATGTGAAGGAACAGGTTTGATTTCCAGTTCCTCCAGCAGGCCTTCATTCTGTTAGAACCACTTCCCAAACACCTCAGAGTTGTGCCCTGCTGCTCTTGCTGCTGAAAAAGCTCCTGGTTTCTTAATGCTGAGGTCTGGATTCAAAACATTCTCAAACCAATAAGACCCAGCACTGCCTTTTACTTCAGAGAAACCTTTGATATTACTGACTGACCTTTGCATAACTAAATACATCTCTCTGGACATTTCTTTTGGTAAGAAGGGGAAAATCTTTTGGAAAGGAGTTTAATCAGGACTGACACTTCTTTCTCAGTTTCTTTTGGCAGGTATTGCTTCCTCCCAGATGCATAACCAGAGCCAGCAACTTTGCCGCTAATGCGCCTTTGCCAAGAGGGTCTTAGGACTGTTCCAACCCCCTGCTAACAAGCCAACATTTGGTGTCTGTCCTCTCTCAACTACCTCCTGGTACTCATTAATGGCATGCCTTATTCACTGGTTTCCTAACTGGACGTGTTAACATCTTCCTTCCTTCTCCTTTTTCTCTTCTCTGCCTGTCCTCCTGCATACTGTCTGCAACGCATAATTTAAACAACAAAACTAAGACTTTGCAGGATACATATCTAGACTTATGAATCTGTTTTGCATCCTCAATTTCTGTGTAACTTCTGAGTGTGTGTGACTGTGGCAAATTTTAACTAGCTAGTTAAACTAAAAGTGTCTAGTATCTAAAATATAATTTTTTCACAAAAATCAAAGTGTCTTTTTAAATTTCAAATTTTTTCCTTAAAATAATCCGTTCAAACATTGTTCATATTGTTAGTAAGCTTCCTGAAAACTGCAAGGATGGAGCACAGATGATGCTCTCAGCAATATCATCCATTAAGTCATCACTTGGAGGACCCCAAGGCACATCCATGCTTACTGTTCATTGATTTCAGTTTAGCTTTTAATACTCTTTAGCTGTATGTACTATTAGACAAATCGAAATAGATTCATGTAAATTCTTTGATTATCAAATGGTATTTTTCTTTTTTAATTAACAGCATCCACCAAGTAAAGGTAAGTAAGGCAATGTCTGATCCCAAATTTATTAGCATGAATAGATGTTTGACCAAAATCCTCCAAAACTACACTGTAAAATGCTCGTCCATGACCGTTCTTCGCTTATTACTCAGAGATCAAAACACATCTTGTTACCACACCCATGTCAGCCAGTTTGTTCACTGCTATGATGCTCAAATCCATCCATCTATCCATCATCTACACACCGCTTAATCCTCTCTAGAGTCACAGGGGGTTGGAGTCTATCCCAGCTGACTCAGGGTGAAGACAGGGGACACCCTGGACAGGTCACCAGTCTATCACAGGGCTACACTTAGAGACAGACAACCAAGCACACTCACATTCACAACAACGGACAGTTTAGAATCACCAATTAACCTCAACATGTTTTTGGACCTTGTGGGAGGAAGCCGGAGAACCCGGAGAGAACCCACGCTGCCCGGGGGAAGAATGGAAACTCCACGCAGAAAGATCCTGGGTGTCCTCACCGGGACGCAAACTGGCGACCTTCTTGCTGCGAGGCAACAGTGCTACCAACTGCGCCACCTCGCAGCCCTAAGTCAGATTTCTTTATCTAAATATCTTAGCGTCAACAATGATTACCCGCTAACATGAGCTGAAAAAACAAAATCCTCTAACTTACTATAGTGATTATTTTTTAAGGAAATTTCTCTCGTTCATCTCCTCTGTGGTGTATTTCAGTTCCTCCTGGTTGATCCCAAGGGGTTCCCAGACAAGTTATACAATACCTGCAGCGAGTTCTGGGTCTATCCCAGTTGGTTGTGCCCAGGAGGAATCCAAGTTCGATGCCTGAACCATCTTAGTTTCCTCCTACTGATGTGATTCAGTAGTGACACTTGTCCAAAGTCCCGCTGGATGTCCAAACTCCTCACCCTATTTCTAAGACGGAGCCCAGACACCTTACAGAGGAAGCTCATTTAGGCAGCTCGCATGTCTTTCATTCTTTCAGTCATCTCCCAGAGCTCGTGACCAATAGGTGAGGGATTAACCGGCAATGGAGAGCCTTGCCTTGCAACTCAGCTCGCTCTTTACCACGACAATCTGGTATCACTGTCTTTATGACCTTATTTTACAAAATCACTGGACTGATTTGGACTTGGAGGTGTAAAATAAAAGGTACAATGGTGGTGCAGAGGCTAGCAGTGTCACCTCACAGCCAGATGGGTTTGAATCTCAGCTGAGGTGTGAAGTTTTCCTGTTCTACCTGTGCCTGTTTTCACAGCGTGCTCCGGCTTCCTCCCACAGTCCAAAAGATTGGTGATAGTTGGTGACTGTAAATTGAATGTGCAGGAATATGCAAATTAGCCACCCAAGAATGTGCAAGGTTATATAGTATATGGTGTTTTTAGAGCAGAACAAACCATCTGAAACTGCCCTCAAACCAGGAGCTAAGCAGTCACGGTGGAATGAACCATCTTTGCAGGACTTTGAGCTAAAAAAAACTGAGAGAGACACTGTGTGGACATGCAGTACTGATTAATTTGCTGAAAAAGGGGCACCTTTATGATACGTGTCCACAGGATCCGTCACTTTATCGCTTTCCAATTTAATGTCCATGTGAAATGCCCCGCATTGCATTCTGGTAGCATCACGTCACATTTCGAGTGATTGTTGCCCGCTCCTAATTTGCATAAGGTTGAGGTTTTGTCTACTTTATGCAAAGTGAGGTGTGTTGAACAGGGGCACGACATCTCACAAAACTTCTGAACTAGCCATTGTTAAGCTAATATGAAGACTGATTCAGAAACTGCACAGCTTATTTCTCGCCTCAAATGTTTTCAGAAAAGCTTCCGCTTTAGTGTTCCCATGATTAAAGAGAAAGTTTGCGAGCCAGCATGTTGGTTCGACACCTCTATGGGACTGGTTTCCAGTTAAGGTAAGCACCTGTTGTCACAAGACCTATTGGTGTGCTAGTGACACGTCTATGAAGCGTGTTGGGAAACAGTGCATACTAACGCCCCTGTGGACACATACCTTGAGTTATAGAAATATGTTTTGCAAACAGCCTTTTTAGGGCTGCAAGATGGCTCAGTGGTTAGCACCGTAGACTCGCAGCTAGAAACTCCCTGGTTCACATGCTCGGCTGCTCAGGATCTTCCTGCGGGGAGTTTGCATGTTCTCCCTGTGCAGTGTGGGTTCTCTCCAGGTTCTCCGGCTTCCTCCCACACAGTCCAAAAACATGTTGAGGTTAATTGGTGATTCTAAATTGTCCGTAGGTGTGAATGTGAGTGTGGTTGTCTGTCTCTAAGTGTAGCCCTGTGATAGACTGGTGACCTGTTCAGGGTGTCCCCTGCCTTCACTCTGAGTCAGCTGGGATAGGCTCCAGCCCCCCATGACCCTAATGAGGATTAGGCGGTGTATAGATGATGGATGGATGGATGGATGGAAGCAGCCTTTTTATGTCCAGTTGATCAAATGATGGATATTTACGCCCTTTTCTCACATCCACCTAACTGTAACTAAAGATTGTTTTAAGCTAAATGTGGTGGTGAAGTACCTGCAGTAACATATGAGCCACATGTCTGCCTCTTCCAGCTGTTTTTGGGGAGTGTGGCATTAATCGCCCTCCATACTGCAGTCCCTCTCATCACCGGTGGGTGTCGCTGCTGACGCTGGTACCCAGGCCGTCTGTCAGTCTGTCTGGCAGGGATGGGGGGATGTTGTATTGTGAAGTAGCAGAGAGAGAGAGAGAGAGAGAGAGAGAGAGAGAGAGAGAGAGAGAGCACCTCTGCCGCTCTCCTTGCCTCCTCTCCTGTGCGCAGTGCTCCGGCCCGGCCGCTCCTTCCTTCCTCCCTCATTTCCTCCACCACAGCTGTATCTGTCCTCTCTCGGATGCTGGCTTTGCCTTCTTCTTCTTCTTTCCCTTCACGCCACCGAGCTGGACCAAATACTTCGGAAAAGGGGTGGAAATGACTGACTACCTGTTTTGCATGGTCTGAATTTCGGGAAATTCGCACGTCGGAAAGGAGGGGAGTCAAGAGGGAGAAAAAAGGAGGCTCTCCATCCCCCGAGGGAATTTATTTTACAGTAAGCAGGCGCAATGTCATTCCAGTTTCCTCATTCCGCTCGCCTCACACCTCCCATCTGTGCAAATGCTTGCTAGAAGAAGGTGGAGAAAAAAAATGCTAGAATGTGACAGCCTGCTGGGAATATGGCTGCATGTTGTATTTTGGTCGAAGTGTGTGCCAGATGTTTTCTGATTTTTTTTTTTTGCTTTTATATTCCAAGGCGTGGTGTGGATTGTGTTGTGTTTTTTTGTTGTGGTGCGCTTGCATTGATCGAAAATGGAAACCCCCCCATTTCAGCTTAACTCGCTGTCCATCTATCTATCCATCCATCCATCCGAGGTGTGTGAGTGTGTGTGTGTGTGTGTGTGTGTGTGAGGAGGGGGGAGGGAATGATGGGAGGAGGAGGGGGGTGGCTGATGAGAAAACGGCAGCCTATTACTTTCAGATTGACCTAAATTTGAGCGATATTCGCCAAGATTATCGCGGGTGACAGCGGCTCGTCGCGCACAGGCTGCACCGTCTTTGTGCAGCCTCTTTTTTTTTTTTTTGCAGAGCGCTGCACGGTGCGCTGCGATTTCTATTTTTTTTTTTTTTGTAGTTTCCCTCAGCCATCAGAGGAAGGCATGTGAGCGGATGAAGAGCACCTTGCTGCCTGTGTGTGTGCTCCAGCTCCGGCCTGCCCCTGCTCCATGTTGATCACTGAAAACATCACCACCACCACCACCACAGCCCCAGCGCGCACATGATCAGCTCCAGGCTCCACTGTGGAGTAATTAATCTCATTCATCACGTTGCCAAGATTACTGTGTTTTCAGCACAGAAGCATCATAATGTTTGCTGGTGTTAATTGTCTGTGGATTTCTTGCTTTGTGACCTGGCACATTTTTTTATTTATATATATATATATTTTTGGGGAGGTGGGCTCCTCCTGCCTGCCTCTCATAGTACAGCCCCAGCTCCACTATGGGCTGCGTGGCACTTTATGATGCCTCATTTAAAGTTAATTCCTGTGTTTGTCTCTGGCCGGCTGTTAGATCACAGATCACTCCCAAAATGGAGGAGCTACCCAGGCCTAATAAGAAGTTTAATGCGATGGACATTGGTGGGGGGTTAATAATCGTCGGAGCAGAATATGTCTGACATTGAAGTTGGTCATCAACAGGCTGCTTATTGCATGTTGGCCATTTGTACAGTATATTAGTTTTGAGAGGGAATAAATGACAAAGACCAGTGGGTATGGCAGCCTAGAAAGTAGTTGGACCAATGGAAGGTCTCCCAGCTGCTATTTACCAACAGGACCAGTCAAAAGACAATGCACCTGTGTGGTTCTAACTTATTCTTCACATAATTTATTCAATCTGCGTCAAAGTAGTAATGTTACTATTCGTGCTGACCTTTAACCCTCTGCACCCCAAGTAGTTTCTGTGCATTTTCTGCTCCAGTCACAGTTTTAGGCTCATTTTTTACTGGAATATAAAGTTCTGCACCTCTGAGGAAACTGCACAACCGTGGCTAGAAGTAGCGAGAGCTCCAGAATGTTCTTTGTGCCTCATTCGTAATGGCATAAATGCTTTTAAAAAAAAAATAGAGGAAACCTCTATTTTAACTAAATTGAAAAATGTGGAATCTGTAAGTGGGAAATTTTGTCCATATTTGATACAAACACTGGAAATAAATGGAGGCTCCAACAATATGTAACTGTTGTTCAACCTCAACAACTAGACCAGGGGTGTCCAATCCTGGTCCTCCAGGGCCCCAGTCGTGCATGTTGTAGATGTTTCCCCTCTTCCAACACACCTGATTCAAATGATCAGCTCATCATCAAGCTCTGCAGAAGTCTGATAACGATCCTGATCATTTGAATCAGGTGTGTTGGAAGAGGGAAACATCTAAAACATGCAGGATTGTGGCCTTGGAGGACCAGGACTGGACACCCCTGAACTAGATGTTTTTCACGCTACTCTGCACATCAACTCCAGAAAGATGTTTCACCATGCGGATTGTATCCTCCAACGACTTGGTGACAAAATGCTCCTCCATATACCATTTTTGAACCATTCTGCGTTTATTTCATTGATCAAGTATGTTTCATTTTCTTCTTTATCTCTCTTCATGTCTTCTCTCTGCTCGGTTTAAACACAACCTGCAGTTCATCTGAGTAATAGTACCTGAACTTTTGTCACATGACTGTCAAAGCTGAGTCACCAGTGGCTTTGTGGTGGTGCTGAGGAGGGCAGAACTTTTAGATTTTCACAGGATCTGGTGCAAACTGTTTATTTTTTGGCAAATTTTAAAGATGAGATGAGTGGACTTTTGTAAACTTTCCTGACAGAGCTACATGTGGACAGGTGAAATGTGTTGTCCTGCTGACGAGATGAAATAAGATGAGATGATTACACTGATGCCAGTCTTGTGGCTGTATACTAAATAGGAAGCTGCAGTCAGTTAGCTTAGCTTAGCATGAAAACTGAGTGCAAAGAAAAAGAAGCTTGTTGGACCACCCAAATATAATACATTTTTGCTTTTCTGCATATCTAATACTAAGAGATACAATCCAGCATATTGAAACTAAAATGCAAAGCAGCATTTTGTGCTTTTACAGGCAGTTGTGTGCTTGTTAGCTTAACCTTGCACAAAAACTGAAAGCAGGGAAAAAAGGCCGAGCTGGAATAGTTAGTAGCCAACACCGTTCGCTTTCCCGTACCTCTTCAACTAACCAACTACACAGCACCGAAAAACTGAAATTTAAGAAGTGTAGTTCATTGTTTTGTAGGGGTTATGTGCCCGTTAGCGTCGCATAAACACTGAAATCAAGAGGAAACCACAAGCTGGGTCATCCAAAGGCACCATAATCTGCTTTCCTGCACCTCTAACACTCCTTGATTGCACAACCGAAGCGTTAAAACTGCAAATTGTGGTTTTACATGGGGTTAAAGTATCTGCCGGTTAAAGTTAGCTTAGCATAAAGACTGAAAGCTAAGGGGAAGAATTTGCCAAGATTGCCTAAAGGTAACAAACCAACAGTTAGTGGTTATACAGCAGGGTTATATGCCAGAGTATTTCTTGGCAGGCGGCAATGATTTCCTGGAATCTGTTTGTTGCTTAGCGACTTCAAGGTGATGACAGCTTCATATTTAGCAACCAGATATGAGAGTGGTATCAGTCTTCATAATTCGGTATTTCTTCAAACAATAGAAAAGATGAGATGAAAGAAAGATCAAATACAAACATCAAGCGACCCCACATGTTGATCTTGCAACCGTTTAAAGGGTCTCGACCCGCCATGTTTGAAACCACTGACTTACCACTGATTGACCCCGTGAATAAATATGATTATTAGTAGTTTAATGCGAGCACTTTCTCCATGTTGCCACTCTGGCATGAACACGATCACAGTTTCAGCTCCTTGTCTCCGGCGTTCATTTGGTCTGCCAGAGCGCACACACAAACAGCTTGTGTTTACTGACTGCTAAGAGCTAGATTTGCAACATCTCAAAGCGGCGCTCTAAACACTTAACACACACAGGTGAAACTGCCAGCCAGTGTTCTCGTCACACAACATTTAACTGATCAAAGAGCTTCTTCTCCCAAATGTTGCGTTCCTGTAACGCGCCGAGCAACATTACAGGAAGCCGGAGAGCCTGGGAGCGCATTCACCTGCTACTCTGGGATATAATAGAGCGCCGCACCGCTATCACTTCCCTCCTCCGCCATCTCCCATCTCTCTCCAACCCCACTCGCTCTCCATTTCTCTTCCTAATTGCCAAAGATTCATGGTGCCTGGTGGAATGACCCCCTTAGCTTCGTCCCTGGTGAAAAGTCTGAAAAGTGATGCACTCCACCGCGGTTCAGGAGAAGTGTTAAGAGCGCGTTATCATCCTTCTCCAAAGAGTCGCTTCAGCTGCCGCGGCCTCAACAGGCTTCATTAAGATTTTATATTCAGAAGATGATACATGTGATGTGGACAAACTTTTAATGACCTCTCACTGACTGATTCAAATCATGAATTATACAGCTTCTTGCACACGACCTAGAATCAAAACTTTCCTTATTAATCTCAAGAACTAGACAAATGAATATTATTTGGATGCATGCAATTAATTCAGTTCAGAAGACAATACAGTTAAGGAGACAAAATAATAACAACAGTAATACAAAAAGACTTTAAAGGATAATTTGAGGCTTTCACATCTTTGAAGTTATTTTGCCCGCATTATGTTGCGTCCACTTGTTTGTCTGACATTGTGGTCTCATGGTACTGGCCTCAAGTGCAGTTAAAATAGGAAAACTTTGAGCAAATCTACAGCAGCTAGTGTAGGTCACAGCTGAACCAGGGTCTGACTGCTGGTGTTTCTCGTCCCACTGGAATTTGCTTTAGTGACGTCACCATGTTCCCAAATCTCAGCCTGGTGAATACAGTAATATTATGGCAGTCGTACCCCAACTCATGGCAATAAATAAGACTTTAACTTTGTAGTACCCTTATTCCGATTATAGCTTCAATGGTAGTCCTAGCACTTCATGTCGGGGTATTCAGTGGTATGTTGCAACTGCTAAGATTTAAAGCATTAAGATGCCTTACAAATGCTAAATACACACTACACATAGACTATATATAAAAGATGGACACAGTCACGTCACTCAATGGTTTGTGGACGACCGTTTTAAAGTTTGGAATGTCATTGCTGCCATCTTGGTCAAGCAAGGAATGGATCCGACTGACAACTCGAACCCGCTCATATGGTAGTGACTTATCAATCAAAAGGTAGCCCCGCCCTAAGGCATACACTACTTTATTGTCTTTTTTATTCTAAATGGGAATATAATTTACAAAATAGACACCATGCTAGATTAAAAGAGACTTGAAATTCGCAAATGAGACCATATATCCACTAAAAAAAATGATTCCCGAGGCAGCAAATCAATGGAGAAGTAGGGTCATTTTCTCAGACTTCTACATGATCGGACTGCAACCGGAGGAGTCACAGGTTTAGTCGACTGCAGGTTTAAGACATTTCCACATTAACTCCACTTTTCAGAACCAGAGGCTACATCCGTCTTTTTATATATTTCAATACCTCAGTGATTACAGTGCTAAAATAAATCAAGAGCAAGCCACTGAGACCAAAGTACAGCCTCCACTAGTTGAGACTAAACCATCAGGGATATTACAGACACCCTATAGACGGCATATAGGAGGTCGGCAACTGCTTAATTAGTATGAAACATCCCATGACCCACTTATGTAGCGGCATTAATATGCTTAAGTAACTTCAAGAACAATATTGCTATGTTATTCCCTGGAGACTTTATGTAAGATTGTGTAGACAAAACAGCTGTATGCAACATGGGGGATTCTTGATATTTATATTTTTAGTAGTATTGTTGATTATTACAGTTATGTGACACTTATGTAATAATATTTATTTTGTACATGATTATTTCCAGGCCACGAAGTCATTCATTTCCTCTTAATGTCACACAGTCGTGATATCAGTGTACACGTTTTGCACTGATGTTCGTACTTTATTTTTTTATAACAACCACAGTCTAATGTGATATAAAATGACAATCAGGGTGGACAGAGATAGGACTTGTTTACTACCTATGTGAACAGCCATTCATTGTCCTAACCTGATAATCTCTGCAGATAACCTTGTTCAAAAAGAGAGACTCATGGAGAGGGAGAGAGAGAGACTGTGTGTGCTGCCAGGTCATTGTATTCCAATCAGGGCAGCATCGGATTCATATCACAGCAGGCACCACCTCCCTCCATCAGTGAGTAGATGGGCAGATAGGCTTGCTGGTCAACAACCTCTTTATTCTGTGACTCATTGAGGGCAGAAACACACTGGGAGATGTAAAAAAAAAAAAACAAATAAAAAATCTAGGACAAGATGTTGACGTTATGGACCACATTTTACGTAAGAGTAAATGCTGATTAAAAGAAATAATGAGCAAAATAAATAATAAAATGAAGCAGTATGGCAAAAAAAACAAAACAAAGGAGATTTAACAATACTTGGAGGTCAAGTAGATTAAAATGAACTAATCTGGGTTACCATGCTGCATCAAAAACGCCGCAAACAAACATACCGATTTCTGTTCACCTGTTACCATGACCTCTTCAGCCCGTCATGACGCCATGTGCTGGGTTTTTAGAGCTAGGTCACTGCACATTTACTGCTCCCAACGTAGTAATAAAAGATGGCGTGACTGTGCAGCCCTGTTTGGCCTTTGATATAATCGATCTCTGCGTCCTCTTACATAAGCCGTCCACAGTCGGGCTCGTCTCCATAGCTTTATAATGTGTGGTTCCTGTTGATTTCTGAATATTAGACAGACTTTGTAATTTTATTGAACTACACGTCAGCAGTCATGGTTGCAAATCGACATGTTTGCAGATGATACTCTGCTGATATGCTGGTCCTTTAGTTCATGTTTTCAAAATCTGTAGCAGACTTTTAGTTGTTTAAAGCTTGCTCACGTGTCTACTAAATCTCTTTTAAACAAAATGTAATCCAAAGATGAGATATTAGTGAACTCAAAGCTTAAATAAGTGCCTTGACAGACAGGACAATACAACTATCTAGACAGAACGGGGCATGGAGCACATGATTTATCCTAAAAACTTATTTTCATGCTGAGACATGTAGTGACTGCGGCCAAAGATAAATAATGGAAAAACAACTCTGTTCCTATAAAATTACATTTATATATTATTGAATAGTTTTTTGGTGTGATGATCTAAGTCTAACTCATGTTCAGAGGCAACGCTTTCCGAACTGCACCACAGCTGCTGGGAGGATGTCGGGGTAGATGACGGGTACATTTATGGCGCATTACCTTCAACCTGGGAGAATGGTTGCTTAGCACATTGATGAAAGCTGTAGTAATGCACCACTTACTAGCAATTCTGTTTTACTTGTGTCTCATTTAATCAGAGACACACTCGTTGCTGTGCAGCTTCTATTTGTGGACGTGTTGCTGCAGTGTTTCTAAGTACAAAATGCCACGTAAAGCATTCTTATCATGTGGTATTGCTAACCTGGAAACAGAGGTTTTACTGGAGGTGTGCGTCTTGGGTTTTCAGACTTGTTGTACTGGAATGCAGTGAACTCGGGTGTGACGTCAGTCCCAGCTGCGACTTTCCGAGAAAAATGGAACACAGCAGTTACACAAGACTGTGACACCAGAGGCTAGGATACACATTCTCTGTGGTAATCTGTAGTCTGTGGGAATATTCAGACAACAGAGGCGCTTTGGTTATGGTTAGGGAAGTGCTTTTTGTTTAATGTGGTGTCTCTAGTCAGAGGGGACTTTTGCAGGATCTTGCCCTAACCTTACATGGAGGTTAAATTAAAACAGAACAAAATGCGCAGCCACAAAGAAGGTGCCTTTCTGTGGAGGTTTCGGAGCTCGTCCTGTGTGACCAGAGACCCCCAAGGTAGACCTAATGCTTGGTGGAGAGATTACATATCCCATCTAGGCAGGCAGCACTGTAGAAAACGTTCCTGAAGAGAGGGATGTCTGAAAAAACCTGCTGAGACCGTGACCTGACTCTGGATAAGCAGAAGAAAATGGACTGATAGATGGATGGATGGATGGATGGATGTCGTGTACAGACATGCATTTGCTGCTGAATTAATGTTGTAACATTAACACAGTTTGTCTGAAACTACTTGAAAGGCCGCTAAATATTCCTTAAAGTCACTAGTTTCACCCCTAAATCTCATCTGTGTATCAACGTTACATATTTTTTCGCCTCCTCTAGAATGCGTAGATCTACGTCATCCCAGACTCTCTCATCACCCACCTCTCTCCATTCACAACAGCCCACCTACAGCTCTTTGTCAAACACTGCAAAACCACCCTGCACTACACAATAGCAAGCTGGAACACATGTTTGACCCATAAACCAATTCAAAAGGAAAATAACAAGAGAGAAATTCATGTTTGAAACTCCAGAAGTTGCACTGCAGTTTCAAGGTGACTGCTTTTATCACTCACTAATATGTCTTCCAGCATCTAAAAAAACACCATATGGACATGTTCACAAGGTAGAAAAGAAAAAAGATGTTGACTGGAGGGGTTCTTTAAAGTAACAGAAAAGCCTCACAAGATCGCTCATTTCTTCTGTGTAAACCGTGCTACACAAACCAAACCTCCTCATCGTCTTCAGAGTTGCGTTGTCTTGGGTTGAGGTGAATGTTAACTGCGGGTCTGCAAACTCCAACCTCCTGCATTAACCTCAGGTCTCCACAAACTGCCCCGCTACGTAAAGAGCACATCGCGTCCGGTACTGATAACAAAGACAAACCAGGTGACATTAGTAACCAGGTGAAGAGCTAAGTACCGGCTCCACGTAGATGGAGTCACTGATGGAAATCTCACAGTGCTGCTGTTGACCTTTGAGCCTGGTCAGTGTTACAGGTGTTCTCATAGTGTGCAAACAGCAGAGTAGCTTCCACTTGCGGGTTCGGCTGGTTCACTAATGGATGATGGCAAATAACGACTGCACTTTGCCTCCCTGTCTCCGGCAGTGAGTGGTTTTCCCTCTTCTCCTCTGCCTTAAGAGAGGAGAGGAGCAGATCGGCAGCTATATGGAGAGGGTAATGGCTGTTTGTCAGACACATCATTTTGTCACTTGAGTTTTGTTCATTTCACTCGATGGTGGAGTGTTGCTCTTTTCCAGCGGGGGAAAAACTCTGTTTGCAGAATCGCTTTGCACCTATATTTACCATGGCTGCCATCTGGTTGTGAGTTAAACTGACATTTGGATGAAAACGCAACCCTATCCGTCCCATTGTGCACGGTTAAATAATGACATTTAGGTCAATTTAGGAACCACATGGAACAAGTCGCAGCCTGCTCAGCCAGAAGGCCACCGCACTATTTTTTTAATCACGGCAGCACATTAGCAAATTAATGAGTAATGGATAAATGAGAGGCATCTTTCATCTCCGTGTTAAGCCAAGTTCAGGCCAGGGCTGTCATTATTGTTCCAGTGAGTCCACCATCCTCTCAGAGTCTGGCAGAGCTCAGACCCTGCATGTCCCTCTGCACCCAGGGAGACAATAATACTCCTCCTAATCCACCTCTCACTGCATTGCTCACCCAATCAATCCCCCATGGAGTGGACCGTTGCCAAGTTGCGGTTGCCAAATTGTGGTTGCCGTGACAACATTGACTCGGGTTTGCTGTGATGTCAGCCAGGTGCGGTCTGGCAGTTCGGGCTCTAACAAGACCGACCCTTGTTGGAGATAATGAGCAAGACTCTGCTGTCATGGCGATGACTCTTTTTGTGTATGAGGGGAGGTCAGCGAGGGGCGACTCCCAATTAGCTTGGAGTGTGTGAGGGAGACTGTGAGTGGGTGGATGGGAGACTTTTTTTCCCCCCCATCAGCTTTGTTGCCGCATGTTTGTGTGTGAACAAGTGCGCTTTTCTGCAACACGTGTAACAAATACTGAAAAAAAAACCCCGACTTTTGTAGCATTCAGTGTGTAGCCTATTAAACCAGCAAGCGGTCATTAGAAATGGTTCTTCATTGGACAACTAGAAAAGAGCTGCGTATTGTGTATTTCAACTTCACATCTGTTTGATCAGTAGCTTATACATAGACCACTGAATAACTGGGTGATCAATAGAAACTGGTATTTTAACACTGTGAGCTGGGTTTTGTTTGAAATTTCCCAATATTAGTCGTAATACAATATTCACATATTGGTAACAAAATAATTTTTTTTTCCTGATACCTTACCTAACGTGTTTTCTCTACAAAACCAAAGATGCAAATGTTTAATAGTTTCCTCAAACGGTAGTCGTTATCATGTTGACAAGAATGCAATATGGTGGAAGTTCTTCTATAAGCCGAGATAATAATAATAACAGCTGATCTACATGGTGGGGTGACTCGTTCACTGTAGTTAATGTTAGACCAGCTGCTGGAAACAGCTGCGCAGCTGGAACAGATGTCCATAAATACTGTCGCAGCAACTTTATAAGTCCACCACCACATAAACAGAAACTCAGCTCCTGCTCGGTGTTAGCATTTGGAAATCCTTGTTTCAATTTAGCACGAGCCTCAGGTAGCTAACAGCACCAGACAAGCGCCAGATACCTTTTCACCTGATGCTGCATAGGTTATCAGGTGGTAGAGCACCTGTCCTCCAGTCGCAAGGTTGGCGGTTCGATCCCCTACACCTCCACAGTTGAAGTGTCTTTGGGCAAGACACTGAACCTGAAGTTGCTCCCAATGGCAGGCATCACCTTGCATGGCAGCTCTGTCACCACTGGTGTGTGAACGTGTGAATGGGTGAATGAGAAACACATTGTAAAGCGCTTTGGATAAAAGCGCTATATAGATGCAGACCATTTACCATCAACAGGACTGCCACAGTTAGCGGCGCAGGAGGGCGCGCTTGTTTTATCCAACCTTACAGCCGGTCAGCAAACACACCTGTAACTCCATTTTATTAAACCTTAAGAGGCTCCACCTGCACTACAGCAAATCTACAGTCCCCTGGGGTCCACGTGACTTTCTCTGTCTGTTGTGGTGCTAGCAGGTAGTGTACACGATTTATCAGAGCTTCCAGTGAAAAAAACAACATTCATATTTAATATAGAAACACAGATAAATGCCACTTTAAAGAAAAGCTAAACAAGACGGAGTGAAAGGTATTTGATGCAATGTTTGCTGCACACTTTACTATATATAAACCCTGTTGCACGTCTTTCTCTTTATGGAGTGTAATATTATATTATATGTTACCGACATGAAGAAAACAACTAAATGGACCGATCTAGGTAATAAACCCAAAATCAATATTTTACCATGTGTTAATGTAATTCGGGCTGTATCTTAGATATAGCCCAAGGAGCAATGTGACTGATTTCGTGCAGATGGGTCACATTTAGCAAATAATAAGTAGTTGCCAACATTGCATTAGATTTACTATTCGATTTCAAATCAAGCTACTCCATCAAACAGTACAGACTGGCATTATGGAATGCTGTAAGTCACTTTGGGTGTCATTATATTTGATTTCTACATGCTATTTTACCTTTTAGTCTCAATGACCAATACCCCTAAGATCATAGAGTCAAAGCGTGTCCTTCAGAATTTCTCATTCGATTTGAATGGCATACAATTACACGTGAAAATCTGTAGATGTGACGCATGAAATCTGCCTTTATGCACAATCCTATGATGTAATGTTGGCCATCTAGAGAAATAAACATGTGTCTCCAATCAATGCCTCAGTTGTTTCGGGGTTTAAAATCCTTGCGTGCTCATTTTCTGCCCTTTATTTACCCTTCATGAGTTCAGCGGACTGCAGAGTCAAACAAAGACGATGTCGGAGCTTTTTAAACGCACTTACAACACCAACGTATTCACCTGCTCACTCTATTGTCCAGATCACAGAAGAGGTTCTTGTGTTGTGCACGCTCACATGTGATTTAGAGGTACATTTGCGTGCCCTTGTTTCATCGCATGTGTGTGTTTTTGACTCGGTGGGCGTTGGAGGACTGTCGGCTGCAGTCTGGCAGCCGCTCTTTGTTCTCACTCTTACGTGTAAGTGGGCCTTACATAATTACAAATGAGCTTCTTATCCATAGAGCTGCTGAGAAAAAGCCATTATGTCCCGTGGAGCTTTTGGAGCTGTAAAGTTTTTTTTTTTTAAAATGACACATTGTGGTCAAACGCGCATTTATCACTTATCACCTTGATGAGAACAATTCTCACGCTGCCTTATTTCGCGTTCTTTGGAAATAACAGAGAGAATTTTCATCTGGGTGTGAAGTCAGTGGTTTTACAGGAGACATTTTTGCTCCCCTTACTGTGATTTCCCCTCTTTGTTGATGCAACAATACATTTGCATGCTGCATATATCAGAGAATCGACACTGCAATTGTACTGCAAAGATTTCTTTTATTTCATCCAAGTGCTACTTTCTTTTCTTTGTCCCCAACCACTCCACCTTCCACGCCTGCATTGCTTTGTTTCATGCTTGTTTCGTTTTTTGCTGACAGTGTGGCTTGTGCGGGATCTGTTGCAGACTGCGCTGTGGCCGTGTATTCTTTTGCTTCAGGCTTTTGTCCTTGATTATTTTCTGACCAGTAACACTCTGAATGCGCTGTAAAATATTCACCTTAAGTAGCCATTAAATGGGGAAAAATGACCACTCGACCAATTAAACATGAGCGTGAAAAGAGAGCGAGAGAAAAAAAAAGAGCTTCATAAATGGAAGGTGGCGCTATCTGTTCCTTTACTTTGACAGTTTTTATGTCCTAAGCATTTTTTAAACTTTAAAGGGCATTTTGGTGCCCAGCGCTCTCATTAATTTCTAACCCTTTGCAAGTATTTGCTTGCTTGCAGGTTTCCTATGAGCGGGTTTGTGTGTGGATGTGTGTGTGTGTACACGTGCAGCAGAGGAAGTGGCGTCTGGCCAGTGTGGCCGTGCTTTGTCTGGCTTTAATGCCTCTTCATTCACTGTACTCACATCCAGCCAGCGCCCTGACAGCCACTAATCTCCTCTTTATCTTAAAGGTTTGCTCAGCACTTTGGTGTCCCATTCAGGCGGCAAAGCAGTTCTCCCAGTTGACTGTCAAACTGTGTTCAATAGTTGTCACAATTTTCAGATGTGTCCAGACAGAAGATTGGGATTTTTGCAAATGAAGGACCGTGCTGCATTGAGATATTGTGTACATCTAGATGTGTGTATGGCCACGCTGGAGCCACACAAGAACATCCATATTGGAGAATTCTGCAAAACCTTTTTGTCAGTGCTAAAATGGCCAGTGATCCGCTCGATCTGACTGAGGCCCCGTTTATATGTTGCAAAAACAGTGATATTTCAATGTGTTTGGTTTACACATAAATGAAGCTACAAGTCACCGAAAACAATCATATCTGAAAACTCGAGGAAAGATGGAGATTCGGAAAAACTGTCTTTATGTTTGCATGTAGACAGGAGGAGACAGAGTTTGATGTCACAGTATGCGACAAAAGTGTCATTAGCGTCCAATGTGTGTGACACATGTTTGCAGTTTAGTTCAGTTACGTCCATATACTTAGACTGACATGTTTCAATATTTTCAAGTATTTTACTGGTTTTGTCCTCCAACACCACATTTAGGAGTAGCTCCACTTCTCTGTCAGTCCAAATAAACGACCCTCACATCATCATCGTTGAAGTAACAAGAAGTTTTCGTTGTTGTGTTTTGTCCAGGATTCTGATTGGCTAGCATGGCTTCATGCTTCTCGTTACACTGCCCCCTGTAGGTTTGGGAGCTCATAGCAGCTCTTAACGACGTGTTTATGCGGGTTTGTGTAAAGGAAGATTTTTTGAAAACGAACTTGTGTGAACAAAGTTATTTTTGCAAACGTAGATCCATTTTTGTGAACACCCGGCTATGTGTAAACGTGGCCTGAAACATCTCAACAACTGTTATCGAGGAATCTGCTCCCCATGAGCTTCACCCAAATGCCATGTGACTCTTGACCTTTAGTGCAACTTTGAAGTTGACATTTTAGTTTCTTGAGAAATCACTTCTAATCATCACATGAATTACCACAACATTTGCTGTCGATATTCATGGCCCTCATGAAATGAACCATTACAAATTATGTCGATTATCCATTAAAGAGAAATTCCACTGATTTTACACATCAAAGTCTGTTTAGAGCTGTCGGCTAAAACTCTTGCATAAAAGGGGAAAAAAGTTGTATAAAAGCCCTTTGTGGCTCCAAAAGAAGCTGCCAAAGTCTGATAAATCGCCTGGAGTCATGTCACTTGAGTCAGCATCAGTTCGGGCTGAAGACTACAAGTTTGGAAATTAGAAAAAAATAAAATAAAATCTGGGGGCGTGGAGTAGAAAGAAGCGAGCTTATCCGACCTCTGCAGCCCATCTGCATCTGTGCTTGAAGCAAGGCTGGAGGCTATCACTAGCACAACCTACTGCAATCTCTTATGCAACTGAGTCAAGCTGCATTGTGGGTAATGTAGGCACCAGGTTTTGACAAGAAAGAAGAATCTGTGGAAGGAAAAAAAAGGTGAAATCTCTGGTTTGGTTCACGGCTGTATTAGAGCTCAGCCTTGCTGCTAATTTGTCTTTGTGACTTGTGCAGGAAAGTAGCCTGCAGCCCATAAAGCTTTTCCCCATCGAACCGTTATAGAAGAGATAACTTTAAAACGGTTGGCAAGATCAATTGTAATACTTTTTATTATGCATTTTTAATCCATGGGGGTTTATATCTTTAAAACCACCCCAAAGCCTGAAATGGTTATTTTTATTTGCGTGATGCCGTTCCAATGTAAAGTCTATGGGCTGAGAAGTAATGTGTTGGTGGGGTCATCTGAGGAAACGCTGATGTGTCTGTGAAGGAACAATGTGGACCCAAAACCAGGAAACTAGAAGCGATTTTGGTGTAAATATGTTGGTCAAGTAATTTTAATTCAAAATATTGAGTGCTGATTTTAATTACGTTTTTTAAAAAACTGTGCATCGTTAGTGTGATTGGTACCCACTGCAGGAACATGTAGTCTGTTTTAAGAACCATCCTGAAAAAGGCTCCACAGGGTGGTTCAGGCTAAAAACTTCTGAGTAGGACTCAATACAAAGTGGTTAACGTCGGAGAAGACAACAATAAGCGCCAGTTTTTCTTCCCTCTTGATTTCTTTGCCAAGTAGTGGTTGTTTCCTCTCTAACACTGCCATCAACATAAAATCTGCCATATAGACTGACTTAACCGACATGTTTTAACTGTTCGGTAACTTGGGAATGTGTTCCTAAATTTAAAATTACTGTGAGTGATTTAGTTACCATTACACATTTTGTGAGCTTGGCAGCTTTATGTATAAATCTACACTTCCTTCATGCATTTAATGTGCGTTCTCTTCCTCTTTGACTATCTACGTGCTACTGTTTTCAAAATCCTTTTCACTCTGAGAAACAAGAAACTCCAAGTTTTGAAATTCCATGTTTTGAAGAAGATTGAGATGGTGCAGTAAAGCAGCCCTGCTTTACTCCTGGCTTGATGGGGCACCGTTGCTGCTTCCTGGGCTTAGCGCCGTCCAGTTTAGTTGTGATGAATTTAATGCAAACAAGCTAGAGCATTTTTTTCCCTTTTGTAGTTGAATGAGAATAAGGTGCAGTCAGATCATTCTCCAGGCATCCACACAGTGCTGTGGAAATACGTGAAAGTAATGCTTTATGTAGGGTTGATATCATCTTGGCTCTTGGCATCCAGCTGATCTATTAGTCCGTTTGCTATATGTTAGCTCTGCACAGGGGGTCTTTGTCACTTAGCTTAGAGCTGTGTTCAGTCACAGAGGCCAAGCTAGCTATTATTGGAAGGAGCACAATCAGTAGAGGCCTCCAAATTATGCTAACATGAGCTAATGTGCAACAAGCTAAGATAAAATGGTGAACATGGTAGACTATATACCTGCGCAGTAAACGTTAACATGCTAAGATTTTCATTGTGAGCATGTTAACATGTTGATAATAGCATTTTCAGAGAACCATTCATGGCTGTAGTCTCTGGTTCAGACCTGAGATGGTCATTTTTTTTTTTTGCCAGAGAAAGGTCACTGCTTGGTTTTGCTTGTGTGTGTCCATTAACCCCAGCAGCAGAGTCATCCCTTTTTGTGTCACTCTGTCAACACAATAGTCAGGATGAGCTCATAGGTTTGCACAACATTTGGACCTTTTGTGCTCAGAGGTAACATGAGTCATCAGATCTGTTGATCCATCTTGAATGACTTCCAGTGCTCACAAGCTTTTAACATCAAATGCACTTTTTTTTTTTTTTTCCAGGATATAATATATATTACATGGGAAGCATTAACTGAGGTAATTAACTGGAAAGGTCTTGCTATGAGAGCTTTAGACAACAAATAAGCAGGGCAAATAATGAGGATGTATTTTTCCAGTGACTACCCCCGACTCACAAAGCCACGCCCGCATTGTTAGCGCTCCACTGTGGATGTGGGATTAGCTGAAAGGAGTGCTGTCATTGATCAGCCCGGCTGGAGATACACACAGAAGCGATCGATAGAAACCCCCTTCAAACCGCCATTTAGTGAATGAGCATACAAACGCTACAATCCTAATTCATCTTTCCGTGCTTGTGGTGTTTTGTCATCATCACATTTAGCATTGCATGACTAGATTAACCCTGATTGAACTTTTTTTTCCCATCTGCTCATCTGGGATATAGCAAAGATCGAGGTATTTTAAAGGGCTTTCATGTCGGAAAGAAAACAGGACATTTACACTTGGGGACTAGAGTAGAAGGAAATGAAATGAAATCAGAGATGTTTTCATATATATAACTTGTATAAATCAGCTATAGGATTCTGCCTGCGAGCTATACGGGTCTTTTTCTGGTGTTTGATCACCAGTCAGGCAAAAATGGCTGCAGCATTTGGCAGCTGCTGATTGAAAATGTCACACGCTGCCTCCTTAAGAAACAGGCCTGGAAATGCAGCTTCTGAACACAACTCAGAGGAAGTATTTTCTCTCGGACCTTTAAAGTTTGACTAATAGGGATTTGTCAGGTCGAGCTGAGCGTCTCGCTGATGACTAAGCATTGTGTCTAACCGAGAGACGAAGGGACTTTGCAGTTTATTGGCTAAGGGTCAAATCCCTTTGAGATTTTCGCTCAGCTGGCTAACATACTGCACTCCATGTGCTCCAGTGTGCGAGTTCGGGCTGGGAATTCCTTATTTTCACTCCTCTCAGCTGCTTCAGTATAATAACAGTGTGTCCTTACTTATCTTAGCCTTCTGGCTAAATTAATGAATCCCATTGATTTGTTGCAGTGAAATAACACTGTGTCCCCAGTTAACTCACTTTCCAGCTTAATTAATCGAAGACATTGATCAGGCAATGATAAGCTGGATGTATGTGTTTCTGCCGTGTTCGGCCTGCTTATGTATCACTACTGCTTTGCCGTCTTGCCTCTTATGAAAACATTTATTACATTAGATTGTTGATCATGTCATTATTTCCATATGGAGCTGCACTAGCAAGCATTTACTATAAAAAAAGAAAGAAAAAAATTCAGTTAGCAGCTATTCCAGCCATCCATTCTATTCACAACAGAGGACTTGTTATTTAAATTATATTGTCTTTAAAAGCATCTGCTGAAGAAAGAACTCCCCTGAACATGGATGTTATTTAGATCGTAATTGTTTCGTGGCTTCCATCCGTCTCCATCTTCTCACTGCTTCTGAGTCAGTTTCTCTCTTTTCCTGCATCTTTTTCTAAAACCCTCGCTGCCCGACACATGCAATTGCGTACAAATTCACATTAATTGCAGCGATGTGAAAAGATCAAATGAAACTGCATGACTTAACCTAGTTGCCTGTCTGTAGGATCAAGGGTTGTCAAGAAAAATAAAAATACATTTCCATCAAATTTATTTATAGTTACAGTCTGCATACAGCTTTGCATCCATCTCTACACCCATTACTCTTGTTTGAATTTCTCCTCAGCTCGTCATTTAATAGCGACACAAAATCAAATTCCTGCAAAGTACTATCTTGCCTAATTTCTCCAAAAACTCCTGCGTCTTGGTTGAATAGGTCTCTGTTGTTTTGCAACGTACCACATATTAAAAGGAACGGCAGAAAGTGCTGTTTCCAGTGATACTGGTTGTTTCTTTGTGTGACAAAGTGTTTTGAAAATACATGAAATGAATGCATTGTCTCCAGCCCAGGGCTGATGTTACATCCTCCTATGTATGAAAAATAAATGCAAAGTGATGGATTTGCTTTTCATTGCAATAATTCAAAAGTTGTGGTCACCTCTGTTCAAGCAGGCCACTGTATGTGCACACTTCAGGGATACTAGGAGCACTGAGGTTGCTATTTGCGGTTCTTGTTTACTGTGTATAGTTTGATTCAATGAATGGCTTTGGTTTGGTCGTACTGACAGCCTGATAGCATGACGATTCTCAGGCAGGTTCTGGGTAATAAGGAGCATCTTTTTTCTGTTTTCTGAGTGGATTCATGGATGTTTATTTGTGATAGACATCAGAGATTTTGATTTCCTTGGAAATGAAAATAACTGTGTTTAGATTGCAATTATGCACCCGTCCCATTCACCTCATATGTTTTCTGTACACGTCTTTTTTATTACCCAAAAGTACTTCTTGTCAACTTGTAGCATATGCTAAAAGTTAGCCTAAATAAATAAGCTGCCATAATGAATCTTAACCTGATCAGTTAACCCTCTGAAGCCCAAAACCCACCCATGGATTGAAAGGCATGTTTTCTTTTCTTTCTTTTCTTTTTAATTGCCCAAAATACACCATCCATCCATTATCTATACACCGCTTAATCCTCACTAGGGTCATGGGGGGCTGGAGTCTATCCCAGCTGACTCAGGGTGAAGGCAGGAGACACCCTGGACAGGTCACCAGTCTATCACAGGGCCACACTTAGAGACAGACAACCAAGCACACTCACATTCACACCTACGGACAATTTAGAATCACCAATTAACCTCAGCATGTTTGTGGACTGTGGGAGGAAGCTGGAGAACCCGGAGAGAACCCACGCTGCACGGGGAGAACATGGAGACTCCACACAGAAAGATCTCGGGATCTCCAAATCGTGACACGAACCGGGGATCTTCTAGCTGCTAGTGCTAACCACCGGGCCACTATGCAGCCCCTAAATAAAACCCTTTATCAAAAATAATTGTCACCTTTTTTAACTTTCCAAGGGTCCAAGAATGTAACATCAAAATATCGAACAAAAAATTTAAAGATGTGAATGAAGTCATGATTAATTCAACTGCCGCCGCCACCACTGATGATGGAAACAGAACTGTGACTGTTATCCTAAACTGGCATTAGCAATATTGTCTGTGCATTCCGGCCATTTCCACTCCGTCAAAGCAACAGCAGCACCACCCTACACCAACCACGCTGAATATTCGTCAGCAATTGGGCCCGAATATCCGAAGCCCAGAAATTGCTATTTGGACCAGCACTTACAAATAGGAGCAAGTTGCTGAAATATACATTTAGCGTCAGAGTATTGTAAAAAACAACACCAACTATTTTTTTGTAGTGGTTGTAAAAATGTAAATCATACAGCTTGTGAACACCCCCAGTTTTCTTTCCAGCATTGGTAACACCTGTGGGCACTTGGAAAAAAATGTTGTACATATCGATTCCTCTTTATTTTTCATATTGCAGGTAAAAATTATCGTAGCTGTCCTGCTAGTTTTAGCATTAAGGATGTTGTTGTTTGTGACTGTTGATTGACGCTCATTGTTCAGAAAGCACAATGTTTCAGCAGAGCAAACACAATTGATGCCGGATGGTAAAAGGTGCTTTGACAGGTGGATAAAAACTTGCATTTACCCTCCAATGGATTCCTGCACAAAGCTTTCAGTTGTCATGCCACAGCTGCACTCAGCGTTTGACAGCGTTCGTTTTTAATACTCAAAATAACGAGCACAATCTGAGGTCAGTGTTACTATTGTTTCCCCCTGTAAAATCGTGACAATGCCTGATGTGACTAACACGCATTACATTTTCTTTTCCACTTAAATTGCTCTCCATGAGGGCATGCAGTCCCCGGCTCCGTGTAACATGTGACTCAGGCCTGGTGTCTGAGGATGAAGCGTGGAGAGGACCGGAGAGGGGAAGGAGAGACTAGAAAGGAGAGCGAAGAAGTGGAAGCAAGTGCAGAAGGAGGCAAGACGAGTCTTTATGTACGCGGTGAACATTCTTCACTAGTGACTGTGGGAGCCAGTGACACATGAAATATGAGAGACAGCAGCACTCTCCACTATTTATAGCTCTGCAAGAGAGAAAGAGATAAGTAGAGAAAGCGGCCACACCACATACATACACTCCAGGGCAGAGCCGGCATCATTTTTTCATTCGCTAAAGAGGAAAAAGAGGAGTTGCGCCCAATTTTCAGAGTGCACACATGTCACCGCGATGGCTTCGGACAGGCCGGCCGGATTCGTCAACATGTACGTGTCATCTCCGTAGCGAGAGGTGGCTAAATAAGCCTGTGCATCCACTTTTTTTTTTTTTTTTTTTAACTCGCACAGCTAAACAGATGCTCGGGGGGAAGCGCTGGTTTTCGGCTTTGTGTTGTCGCTTTGTGGCGATTCAAACCCATCTGCAGCTCCGGCACCGTTTTGTACAAACTGCTAAAAATGTATCAGTGCTGCTGGGAGCGCAACAGCATGTTCTGTTCTGCTGGAGTTAGCGATGAAAAGAAGCAAAAAAGACGCCAAGTGACAGTGGGAACGCAGATTAGAGAAACGTTCCATTTATGTTATCTTTAGATGAAGACTTGTTGGTAAGAATCGAGAGTCTTCAGATTCATTTAGTTCTTGTAGTGGCCTGACAAGCTCTAAAAATAACCCCAGCTAACCACCGCTAATGCTAAATTAATGGGGGTCAAAGGGGGAAGCTGTGAATGGACGGATAAACATTTGGGGAACACTCATCTTTTGACATCATCCGCTGTGTTGGTTTTGATGTGAGATAATTTCGCTGTGACCTCGAATTGCATAACACGCCAGCACCGAGAGGCCAAAGAAGCATCAGAACATCAGATAAGAGGAAGCAGAATCGGAGGAAGCCTTTGATATGTGATGCACAGCAGCGACTAAACCCATTAGGAAAGCAGCAAGTATTCTTATCTCCCAGAAATCGTCCAGTTTGGTCACAACTGCAGTTTGACAATGACATTTTTTTTTTAACCAGGTCTTTGCGTCCTGACATTGTTTCACACGGTGTCCTGACTTGCATTCTGCCGTCGTCTTGGCTTGTTTGATGTCGCCGTCCTCACGCTTGGACTCGAGCTTTCGCCACGGTCCGAAGCAGAAGCCGAGGGCGGCCGGGCCTCTTTGATGCTGCCTTCCATAAGTGATTTCTTCAGTGATGTCATTTCTTTAGAGAAAAAGCCCTTCAAAGTCAGGCTGATGTATTATGCATGACACTACAGTAGCTAGCCAGGGTGCTAGCGGTGCTCTGAGGTGGTAATGGTGATGCTCGCTGTGCTGAGAATAGAAATGGGGAGCCTTTGTACTGAAGACTTCTTCTGTGGCTGAATTAACAATGGTCACCTTTTATCTTCGCTGAAATGCATGGTATATTTAAGATATGGATGAGCAAAATATTACCTTTGTGCTAACGCTGAGATATCACTGGGCTGTGCTTACTCTGGAGAGGTATATTCTACACAAGAACACTGCAGAAACCACAGTTTTAAAAGCACCTTGTCCTCCTGTTTCTGTGGTCACATTATATTTAATGCAGTGCGGTGTAGTGAAGAAAGATGTCACAGTTAAATTGCATTTTGATTTCACATATGGGATGGTGGCACTATCAAAGATTCAACTTTTGTAGAAAGTCCAGATTTGGGGATTTTATTGAAGTTTAAGAGAGCAAATGTTTCTTCCATTTATCCATTTTCTACCACTTATCTGGGTCCAGGTCCTCGGGGAAGCAGCCCAAACAGAGCTGTTCAGGCCTCCCCCCTCCACCGTCACCTCCTCCAGCTCTATTAGGAGATACCGAGGCTTTTCCAAGCCAATGAGAGACGTAATCTCTCCGGTTTATCCTGGTCTTCTTCCAGTTGGACACCTCACATTGGAGACACATGGGAGGCGTCCCAGAGAGATGGCCGAACCACCTCAACTGGCTCCTTCCTACTCAGAGATAAAGTGAGGAGCTTATGAACGAGGCGTAAAGTTGAACCCAGACACCTGATACATGAAGCTCATTTTCACAGATTGTACCTGTGATGTTTGGTCACTACTTGCAGCCCATTGATGAGGATAGAAGTGTAGATTGACCAGCTAATTAACAGCTTCGCCTTTTGGCAGCATGACCACAACAGACATTTTCTTTATTTTTGTGTTCTTAGACACAAAAGAAGCTTTTTCTCTCGAGATTACAATTATTTTGGGATCTCAACGCAAAATAAGAACTTTTTTTTTTTAAATTACCAAATTACTAAATAATAAGTTGCCGTGCCAAATTAATTTTCAAAAAATAACTCAAATTACTTAATCCTGTCTCCTCTTGATTTGTGTACATGTGGACATAATACAACTTACTGACATTTTCTTTGGAACAAAGAGACCCAAACAAAGAACCACAGATGTTTCTTTTTTTCCACTGTATCCACTGTCCTATCACAGTGATGTTTTGATGCTTTTATATGTTGGCTCCTTGAATTTAAAATTAACCAAGATTAAAATCAGAAAAGTTTTTGTAAGTGAAACATTAAATCACTGTCTACATGCTAACGACTTTCCTAAATCTGTGGGGCTTAAACTGAATAACATACTGCTCTTCTGCACACTTATTATAGTCAACATGGCTAATTTTGGTGGCAGCTGAAACCCATAATTATCTTTTTGGCCTTTTCGCACGGTTTGCATCGCTCACACTGATTTGTGCCTTTTTACTAATCGTTGCTGTGAGAACGAGAATTCTTATTTCCTGTTTGTCCTAGCTACAGCTTTACCTTGGTTTTTAATACTAATTAGTGACAGTTAGCAACTAAAAGTTTATGAATAAATCTATCAAACAACAGGATGTTGCAGCCTGATTGTTGTGAGCATGCTAACATGTTAGCATTTAGCTCAAAACACCATTCTAGCTAAGTGCAGTATCACAGAGCTGGTAGCATGTCTTTTTCCACAAATAATAAACCAGTTGTGGGGTTTTTGGAAAAGGACAACACAGTTTAATTCACAGAGTTCAATTCAAATATTCACAATGGCCAACAAATCAACCCTGTTATGTCAAAGGGGTTAAGGTGAGGTTTGTTTGCGTACAAGAGGACGTGGGTATGGAGGGTTTTTTTCTATCATACATGCAGATATTAATAGACGCTGCCATTTCAAAGACTGTTTTGACGGCAGTGCAGCCTGCTGCGTGGCTGGAGCCGACACATGTTCAGCAGCCTCGGGCGTTGTTGTTGAGCTGAGAGCCAGTATCTGTTTTATTGCTGAGATTTATCTTGGGTATTTCGCCCTTGAAACTCAGTAACTGAACCTCTGTTTTTTTTTTCTTTACTATTGGTAACCCCCCTCTGCAAATACAACTCTGCCCCACTTTCTATACCCTCAGGAGTTTACTTCCAACAAACCGCTGGCTGCTTTTTTTTTCTTTTCTTTTTTTTTCCCAACAACAAAACGCAGCAGTTTTGACCAAGCGTGGTTACCTTTTGAAGCTTGTAACTTTTCTTCCTGAATCGTCTCGTTCACAAACAGCTTTGTCACGGTGCCTCGTGTCACCGAGCGGTTCGAATTCCTCTGCGGGTTGGAGGAGGGTAGCGCAAGTTTTTAATTTGTCTTCGCAATGTGTTTATCCACCGACGTTGTAACCTCTGTAATTACACCATGTGATGAAGCCGCTTGCGAACATAGCTCACCCAGAGGATCTGTGGAAATGATGTATAATTCATGACGCTGATCGTATTTTTAGCTGCTCCGGCTTGTTGTTTTTTTAGCATTAAACAAGGGGCTACTTTGTAATGAAGATGAGGATCTACTCTTTCAGTTTGTTTTCCTTCTTTTTTAACTTTCGGCCATTGCCCAGTGGGAGATTGTGCAGAAAGAGGTGGAGACTTCTCTTTTCTGATATTCTCTCGTTTCTCTTCTGCATGAAAAAATCAACACCATCGCTGGAGTTAAAATCATCCGTTATTCTTATTCCTTTCCAGCTAAAACACTCTACAGGACATTCAAAGCAGTGCCATCTGAGTGAGTGCCATTACACCACATGAAAATTTTAATGTCTTAAGCTCTGAATTTCCCTGTTCGTTAGAGTGGCATAATTTATATGGGAAACCCAGGCTTTTAAATTGGAGACGACTAACCACATGATGTTTGAGTCATGAGCAGCAAGTCTTTATGAGCACTAATCAGGAGTCTGCTCGGAACATCCAAAACTGTGTGTGTGAAGACTTTAATGTTGGGGCAACGTTGTGGTAAAGCTTAGGCTAGTCGCAGTTATGGTTAATTAGTAAAGGAAATGAATGTAAGTCGATGCGGAAACACAACTGCGTGCGTTTCTGAATGTGGCTGCAGCATTTTATTGAATGAAACTCGGTGAACTCTCTCGCCCCACCGCCTCTGTGCATGTGAAGCCGTCAATAAGAGCACATTAACAGTGAATGTGGAGGTCAGATTTGTTGCCCGCATCGTTCGAAGGTCTCTCTTTCTCTTTCTGCGGCCTTAGGGCATCCTCAGATGGTTCCCTATTGTTGTGCCATAACCCTGCCAGTAGGGGTCTCTCATGGCAACTCGACACGGACAGCCAATCACAGTCAAGCTCTCAGGCTACTGTCAGTGTTTCTCAAAATAGCAGACGGCATGAGCAGGGTGGTTTTGAATGAATCTGACTGTATTGCTTAAATTCAACACCAAGTTATCGTTGTATGGATCATTTAGCGACTTGTATTATCTATGTGGTTGATTGCAGATGAGTTCACTACGAGGTCAACAGTGTGTGGACAACAAAACAACTAAATCTGATTGAGTGACATGTTGCAGTCTATACAAGGTGTGCCAGAAAAGTTCCAGGACTGGTGTAACAAAAGATACATTTCGAACCCAAACTACAAACTACCAGTTTTCCCCTTCAGACGATCAACCAGCACGTCTACAAAGAGATCCTGCGGCGTTTGCTTCGTTCAGTGCACGAGAAGAGGTGAGAGTTGTGACAGGACAAGTCGTGGCTGCTTCACCATGACAACGCGCCTGCTCACAATGCCCTGAGCATCCCTCAGTTGCTGGCTGAGAAGAACATCTCCGTGTTGGAGCAACCTTCCTACTCACCCCACCTGCCTCTGTGGGATTGTTTCCTCTTCCTCAAGCTCAAGGGGGTCATCAAGGGGACGACATCAAGATGGCTGTGACGATGGAGCTGCGGAGGATCCCGGGAGAATCCATCCAGGAGTGCATGGCGGCGTGGCAGAGAAGGCTGGGGAAGTGTCCAGGGGGATTTGTTGGAAGGGGAAAACTTGTAGTTTGGTGTCACAAAAGAAATATTTCAAATCCAGTCTTGAAACTTTTCTGACAGGCCTCGTAATCTGCTGTTACGGCCACCACCACTCATCTTACCACAAGAGTTTTTGTTGAAGGGAATGTTTTGTGTCATGTCCACTGTTGCACAACTTCTCCATCATGACTCTGTTGCACTTATAATTAGAGCCTGACTGGATTTTCAAGGCTGACAGAGCTTTTTAGGGAGTAAAACATTTTGATAATGACATATACAAACCGTTTAGACTGATATTTAGAAGGTAAAATATCTAAATGTATCCACGTTTTTCGCAGACTAGTTAGCTGCTTACCTGAAGGCACCACCTGACTCTGCACCACCATCTTCAGCTGTGATACATACTCTGCTACATGTGCTGCACAGTGCTGAGAGTGGTTGGAGTCAGCCGCTCTGCTGGACAAGCCATGCATATAACTGACCCAATTATCTTGATCTCTATTATGTTCTGTACTTCTGTGTCCAATATATGTTATAGACCAATATCGGGTAATAATATCAGCCTTTCCAATATATCGGTCAGTCTCTACCGCTAATGTCTAACAGCGTGTTCATATTGTCCACTCACCCACTGTATAGTCCACTATATAGCTCCTCAGTGCAGTGCACAAAAGCTGTACATTACATTGACTCACTTAGACCATCATGCATTGCGGCCTGAAGAAGAGGAGGGAGCGTTAGCTGCTAGTTAATGTGATTTTCTCACCCATTGAGAGTGAGCATAACACTCTTCAGACGTATCAACTGTGCAGCGGCTCGTCTCCTCCTCTGGCCGAGCAGCAGCAATTATTAGTGAAACATTTACAGGAGCCATATTGGAAATTTTAACCCCACGGTGACCACTGAGGGGGGAACAACTGCAAAAAATAATCATCAGAATCAGTGTTGGTACGACTTAATGACGCATCACCACTAGTTATATGGAAAGTAATAAAAAAATGTGTTTCGCCATGTAAGAAAACTGGCATTTGAAGAGTTAAAATCCTCAAAATGAAAGAATATTTGACATTTATGATCAGCTCTGATGTTGGTTTAAAGATCAAACTCATCGAAAGTGGAAAATAAAAATAAGATTTCGCATTTTCATGGCAGTTTTTTTTTCCAAGGACAACTTTGTGATTAGTCTCAATTATTATTATAAGTGATTAGATCAAGTCTCAAGTGTGAGTTTTTAGTTTAAATCTGACATTGCACAAATAATCAAGATCCATCAGACTCAGTGTTGTTGCAAATCATTAGCATATTATGACTTATTATGTGGAAAATAAATCATTTTTCTGCTTTTTTCCCACCATAAAAAAACAACAGTAACATCATGTAAACAAACTGGTATTGAAAGGGTTAAAATCCTGATAATTAATATTTGGTTATTATGATCAGGACTGAAGTTGGTTTAAAACTCTGACTCAGTGAAAGTGGAAAATAATGTTAATACATAATGTTTTTATGGCATTTTTGTCTTTAACTTCCTAAGACATAATGTGTGGACATCACATGGGTTATATTACCACTGTAGTTATTTGTTATTATTATTATTTTATTCATGTTATTTATTTATATATTTATTTTTAACATTTAAAAAAATATATTTTTTAAAATATATTTTTATTTTCTTTATATTTTTTGTTCACCTTGCGATTTGATCAGATCAAATAGCAAAGAAAAATGAAAAATGCTCGGGTTTTAACTGCATCTGCAACAGCTTTAACAGTGGAGTTACTGGTGCTCTTTAAACATGTAACTGCTTTGTATGTGTCAATTATTATATTGTAGATCTGTATAAGAACATAGCTGCAGCCCCCATCATGCTGGTGAAGCTGGATACAGAACAACCAAAGTATGCTGAATATACATAAGTTACGTATTCACAGACTTGTCATTTAGAGATATGTCAATTACAACGCGCGCGTATCCAAAAATAGCAGCGCTGCGGTGTCCGTGGCCTCAAATGTGGTGCAGATGTTCTGCTGTTTGTTTATGCGACAGAGATCATTTTGAATATCTGGCGACGTTACATCCAAGTAACAGCTGTCTGCCCTTATCCATTAGTGAGAGTTCTTTGCAGCAAACACCGTGTAGTGGATGAGTGAGTGTTCAAGTGGACAATCCAAACACAGCTTCCAGAATCCACATGGTACCGTCTTCACCAGGCAAAGACGCATTTACTGTATCGTTTAGTCTCATTTTGCTGATAATTTTTTGTCTTTTAGAAGCTTATCTGAAGACAAACCAGAGTGATTCTTTACTTTGGAGAGAAGAGACAAGGAAAATACGTTTTGCCGTGACAAAGGCAGCGATGTTGATGTGTTTAAATTGTAGTTGTTTGGAATTTGACTGTGAATATAAGCTTTTAAATATGTGAATTTTATGCTCAAGGTGTGAACTGTGCTGGAATAAAACGATCCGGATTGTAAAATAAGTAGAAATCCTGCAGAAAGTGTTGCGTAGAATCAGGGCCAGCTAGTGGAAGCATTGTCATTTTAAAGTAGCTTCCCCCCAAACTTTAGCACTATAAACTGAAACTAAGAGGCCTGAAGCCCAGTTCCATCCACGTACTTTTGGTCACACGTCCATTGCTAACTACAGATTTACTCTGCTGATTGATTAGATCGTTCCTACAAGCTCATTTCATTTGTGTCTCTCGGCGATGTGCATCATCCTTCACCGTCCTGCAACGCGATTCGTCATTCAACCTAATGAACGCAGTCCTGTCAGTGAGTGATGATTAGATAAACTGTTGGAGGTTTCACAACCTTGTGGCGTTAAATGACTCCAATAAGTAAGCTCTTCTAAGTTTTTCACGTTCGCAGGATGACCTTGAAAGAACTTTTCCTGAAATTTTCCACTCAGATTCATCAATATGCCTCGGCTCCCTCTGTCCCGGGATCAACACCTATCCCGAGGATAAACCCGCGAAGGAGATTTGCATCAATAAGGCAGCGGCCTGAAAATGATTTCCTCTGGATTTCTTCACTTGACAAGATCATGAGTAAAAGATGAGGCCTGTGTGATCTTCATTTTTGACAAGTTTTCATGTCTGAACTTCAAATGTGCAGACTGTCGGGTGGAATTATGACTTAATAAGATCTCCAAAAGCCTTCTGAATTTGAGTTCCACGTTTGCAAACCTTTTTTTTTTTTTTTCACCAAAATAATGCTCTCATGAGTACAACAACACAAAGAGAGGCTGGCTGTGTTTGTGTTTTTGTGTTTGTGTGTGTGTGAAAGAGACAGAACGGCAGATTAAGAGAAATTCGGAGGGAAAACAAGAAGAGAGGGGAAATGACTTGGGGATTTATTTCTGCTTTATTTCCATGTATAGAAAATGAGGAAACAAATAAAATAGTTCGAGTGGGATATAGAAAAAAATCTCGGGGGACTTATGAAAACATCTCTATTCATAAGAAACGGAAACGAGACAACAAACACGGAAACTGGATAACAACTGCATCGTTCCCTGTGACCATCATCAGAGTGTCGGCTGCTTTTTAAGATCTCACTCCTCGTGGCGTGTTTGCAGCTTTGTATTTACATAATTCAGTTCACAGTGTAACTCCTGTGTGGGGAAAAAAAGAACATTGAACCTCTTCTGTCTTCTGAATCACTGACATCTGCACTCTGTAGGTTTCTGTTTAAAATGACATCTCTCTGGGTGGCTGCATGTATGGACTCACTGTAGAGCAAGTTTCTAACCTATTGAGAGTTCAGTTTATTAACATCCCCATTAGCTGCAGCAGAGCCCCAGCTATTCTTCCTGGGGTCCAGCAGAACTATATATACAAGAAAAGAAATTAATGATGAATATCCAAATCTTCAGCGCCATCATGGGGATCACTTCCACCCTGAGGGAGCGCTGGGGTGGAAGTGGCCGGAACACACAGGCAGTACTTGGCTGCTGATGCCAGTTACAGTTCTGTTTCCACCATCAGCGGCGGTTGGGGAGTGGCAGATATGATCCACCGTTACCATCTGTGTTTACTTCCATAAACACTGAGCACGCTCGCTGCGTGTGACGTCATTGTGTCCTCTTCTGTGCATGCGGGACGCTTTTGGGTCGTCTGAAATTCACACAGCAGATCACATACAAGTAGCATTTAATTGGAAATGTGAACGAACTCACAAACACATCGGATTTCAGAAAAAAATCCAACTTGAGCATTAAGTCCTGCAGTGTGAAAGTAGCCAATCTGTCAGATTGTTCAGTCAGATAATACGACGTTATCCTGATTGGAACATAAAATGTAATGTAGGAGTCGGAATCCAATGCTGTCAGTATGTTAAGGCTGGTTTTCATGGGTTCCGTTCGTTTTTCCTAAAAACCTGTCGGATAACAAGGTTTAGGATTGTTAAGGGTCGGATTATCGAGTCACGACTGTATACATATATTTCAACCATACATACATGTCATATATACATATCTGCCTATACCATACTACAATCTCATTTATAGTCAGTTAGAGTCAATGCTGCTTGAGCAACTCTGTGATCAAAGAGATGTCATTTAATTGTGATTTCCAGTATGAATGCACAGTCCTGGATTTTTGCAGATATTGGATATGCCAATATCTTCCTATTTATTTTTGGCTATATCCAGTGCCAGTGCCTGCACGTATTGTTTTCACTAAATTGCCGAGAACATTAAAAGCTCTCCTGTCGTGGAATTAACACATTATTACGCCTGCTCTTATTGTGACGGTCCACTGGCAGATGCCGACATAAAACACAATGCGATTCAAAGCGTTCTCTGGGCAACAAAACTACTCCAATTTGCATGTAAAGCAGGCCATGGTTATTCTTATGTGACATTTTCAACATTATTTTTGGACCTAATATTTCATTTAAAACCCTTTATTATTACACAACTGACAACAAGCTAACATTCAGTTCATACGATCAACTTTTGTCAAATTCAGCAAACATCTCCCAAAATCACAGATTCCACCATGCAGCATGCAGAATGTACGATACACAGCTAATGTTGGTACAATAACGTATGAGTAACCTCACAGGAACACGACCACCTTCTTTTAGATGTAGATAGAACTGTATTGATCCCTTTGGTCGGGTACCTCGGGGAAATTGTTGTTCTAGAAACAGCACAACACCGACAGAGACAGTAGCTTCTCCACCTGCACATCCAACCTTTAATTATCTTGTGTCACTAATTAGTTTCTTTGTGTCTTTTTCTTACATTCTGCTGATTGACGCTTCAGAAATAGCTTCAGAGCTGTTATACCGGCTTCACACTGCATTATATCAGCATGGAAGTAGCTCAGACAACTCCAACTGACGTCTATCAGGCCTTACGGATGATCCCTGTAAAGTGTACTCCACCAAAAAAGATGAACATGTCAGAACTTTTTGCCCGCTCTCATCTTGTGTAACAACATCCACAACATGTCCGTGACACCTTCAGTGATATAGTGAAGAACAAGACCGCCTAAAGGTTGGACAACCCAAAGTGTCCCCCTTATACAGGTTATGAATGTTGTTTTCTGAACACGAGGCAGCCGGGATCCTTCATGCTACTGTTTCTTGCTGCCAGTGGCTGAACTCTTTGCACCTCCTCTGTGATCACATCATAAAAGACATCAAGCTGTCATTGGTTTGTGACCAACATGTAGTTTATCACAGCAGATAAAAACATGTCATAGTGGGATTCTGTATTGAGCATCTTGGATTAGATTTATAAATTCCAAAAGTGGGCTGCAAGGTGGAGTGTGGTTAGCACCGTGGCCTCACAGCAAGAAGGTCGCCAGTTCACGTCCCGGTGAGGGCATCTTTCTGTGTGGAGTTTACATGTTCTCCCCGTGCAGCGTGGGTTCTCTCCGGGTTCTCCGGCTTCCTCCCACACGGTCCAAAAACATGTTGAGGTTAATTGGTGATTCTAAATTGTCTGTAGGTGTGAATGTGAGTGTGCTTGGTTGTCTGTCTCTAAGTGTAGCCCTGTGATAGACTGGTGACCTGTCCAGGGTGTCCCCTGCCTTCACCCTGAGTCAGCTGGGATAGACTCCAGCCCCCCGTGACCCTAGTGAGGATTAGAGATGATGGATGGATGGATGGATGAACCTAGCAGGCAGAAGATTTTCTTTTATTCTTTTATTTTATGTCACTCTCTTTTTTTTTTAACATTACAGCAACCTATCCAAAACCCACAGTAACCCAACAAGCAACGCAACATTGAGATATTATCACCTTATAATGTTGAAGCGGCTGAACTACGACCAAAACAAGACGATAGACACAGTGATCATCTTATCAGATAAACATGTTTTGTAGTCTGAGCTCAGTATTAAGCATCTCAAATTAGATTTTTAAACGCTCAAAGTAAGTTGATTAAATTCTGTCGTTGTTAAAGTCTCTCTCTGTTTTAACACTCGTCTAGAACCCACAGCAGCCCAACAAGCCGTAAGCCATAAACACAGCGCTGAAATGTTATCACCTTTTAAAGTTCATTTACTAAACTGTTATCAAAAAACGACTGTTTAAGCATCGAGCAAACGCGAAGCAACATTAGCATTTATTTGGAGTCCAACTCCCAAAGGAAATCTGGCTCGTCAGCTACCAAAGTCTGCACTATTTTCTCCAGCTTAAGCTGTCAACACTTTAAGCAGAGCTTTTTCTTTGGAAACAGATGCCGGCTGTGGCTGATGAGAGCAGTGAGACTGAATCAGAACAGGGAGGCTGCCGACCATAAAACCAGGACAATGAGCTGAAAGCTATAAAGCTCAGTAGAGCTGAGGGGGGCTGCAGAGGTGTGATATTTCTCTACAGGTTTGTCACTATGAGTGACACTTTTGACTTCAGACACAGTCATTTGACCCTGTGTTGATATGAAAGCGTTGATTGTAGCTGCTTTTATGAGAAGACCATATTTCCTGTGATGCTTCCTGCAGGAGAGCCGTTTATTCTTCCAGCTATTTTCCTGCCAAATCAGACTCGGGGTCAAACACTAGAAAGTGTGGTGTTGAGTCAGCAAGAGAATGTTAATATTACTGGAAATGTGTCTTCTTTTATTAATTCGCTGCTCAGTATCTGGCTATAGAGATGCTCTTGATTACTTTGGAGGCGATCATTAGAATAAACACCGTAAACAAAAATGATGCAAAGCGACAGTGAAAATCTTGCAGAAAGAATACATTAAAAAACAGTAGAGTGCTGTAAGCTTCAAATATTATCTGGGAAAAAATGAAAATAACATCAAATATCTGTAAAATAATACTTTTAGTAAAACTGTAATTTTACAATCATGCATTGTGAAAGAACAAATTACTATTTATGAAAAATAAAATACAGATATTTATTGATAACATTATTTACAGTTTTGACCTGTTTTTTTATTTTTTATTTTTTCCTGTCAATGTGTAAATTTAGTTTCTGCAGTTTTACTCGATATTTTCTGTATTTGGCAAAACGGGGAAAATCTGTAAAATAAAAGCTAAATATTCCCCACTATTCAACCCTTAATATACATATTATTTGTTCTCCTGATGATGGCAAATATTTGTAGAGTGATGATATTTTTGCCCCATAAAAGGCAGCAAAAAAAGTAGTAACTGTAAATGAATACTTATTTCTGTAATTTTCCTAGATATTATCTGGAATTTGATTTAAAAAAAAGTGGAAAGCAGTTTGAAAATATGTCATTCATTCAAATAATGGCAAATACCTGAAAAATATATGGTGCTGTGCTGTTGTGGTGACGTGTTGTTCGTCTTCACTTGTGTGCACACAAGTGGACGCAGTGTGTTTTAGCATATTGACAGTTCTCAGCTGAAAAGGTGCTAATGAGAGAGGTTAAAGACTGATGTGTGTGTGTGTGTGTGTGTGTGTGGCGGGTATTAGTGTGTTGTTTTTCATGTGTGTACAGTTTGACAGTTAGACAACATTGTTATTAACAGTGTTATTGCGTAATCGTGCTCTGCATTGGAAAGCAAAACTGACTTAATGTACAAGCTGACATGGATGTTACTGTACAATTGTAATGTAACCCACATCCACGCAGGCAGTTTCTTAATGTACAGAATGATCAAGCAATCAGCTTAATTATCTAAAGGCTGCTAAATGATCCAAATGAGATTCAGCGGTAGTACAACTGTGCATATTGAACATGTGAGATAATTTGATGATAAACAGCACTAATGTCATGTCTAGTGTCATCAGATTAGAAACCTGCTGCTGTGCATATTATGTGCTCTCCAAAAAATCAAAATCAAGGGTTTTTTTAGGTTTTGCTCGAAAAAAGTAACTTTTAACATCATTGCTGCTACGAGCTAAAGACGACAGATATCTATCATTGAAGAAAAAAGCTTGAAATGTGGATGTTGCATAAATATGCCCCCAAAATTGTAACTTTTTAATAACAAGCAAGTTTCATTTCTGCATGTAGAAATGTTTACACAAGTGTCTAAGGGATACCACTGTAGGAACTTTCTTTTTGGAACAGGAACATTTCAGGGAACTTAGTCACGTTTCCTGCATTTCCCTTGTAGGAACCAGGGTCTAAATGAAGCTCCAGGTCTTCATGTCACTGGTTGGTCAGGGAGGCACCATTTGTCACCGTATTCACAACTCTAAAAACCTGCATCTGCAAATAAGTTTTTAGTTTTTTTCGACACAACAACGTTGATCCACAGATGAGATCATATGATAGATGGACAAACAATCTTTGAAATGTAGGGCTGACTAATTTTCAGAATCTTTATGGAGCTTTAAACCTTTTGAATTACAAAAAGCTGGAGGAACCTTTAGTTCCTTGGAAGTTCCTGGACATTAGCTCCTCAAAAGTAAAGTTCTGGGGCCTTTTAAGGGATATCATTGAACAGACCATCATGACGTTGTGCTGAGTTTCTGTCCCTCTGCTTTTTGTGCATCCCTGACAGTTTTTAAACTCATCTTAAGATGCCATAGCCGTGCTTTGGCTGCTGCTTGTGTACTGCCGGTGTGTGAACAGGTAGAGATGGAGAACGGAGGCGGATGCCAGCCTCCAGAGAGGCGTGCACCCTGGCGTCTTCACTGGCATCTCTAATTAAAACAGTCGACTTGGATCACAGAGGAACTCTGCTAATTGAATTCCACTGTTGGATGTTTATTTTAGCCTGTGTGAAGTTTAAATTTAGAACAAATAAACCAGAGCCTTCAACAGCAGAGCTGTGAAGTCATAAGACTGTGTAACAGGGTAGAGTTTTCCTGCAAGTTGTGCAGTCCTGCCAAGGGAGTGGGCGTATTAAAAATGCACTTTAGAAAAAAATGGCTTCATATCAGGTAGGACAGTAAATCTTGTTTTGCACAGGATTAAATCTGTAATTATTTCTATATCTGTTCTGTTCTATGTTGGGCTAAACAGATCTGACAACATGGCAACCTTCAAAGGTGCTTGCTATAAAAAGGCTTACTATATATACACCAGCTTAATCCTTTGACTGAAAGATCGCTGTTTTTGGACCACCAGTTAGTACCATAAAAGTCAGTAAGCAGTCAGAAATCCTGTGGAATCACAGGTGATCTGATGTGTACATTCACTTCTTTGGTGCAGCCTGGTTTGCATTTCTGTGAGCTCTCCAAGCTGTGATGTTGTCGTATATCTGCTCAGCGAGGACATCTCCTTTAGATTCTCTCTTTTGTCTTTAAAATGTTGCTTTTCATTGCTGTGACTTGGGAAACATGAAGGACAAGTTATGAAACCCAGTTCTTCCAGTGCCCTTCAAGGGACCATATTGTGCAAAATCCAGTTTTCATTGTTGTCAGTGTGTCTAAAGACTCACAAATATGAGAGAGAGGACCGTCTCCTCATTATCCTCATTTGTTTGCAGCCTGTTGTGATGTCACAGCAGGATAAGCTCTGCCCCCTGCTGGCTCCGCCTCCTTTCTGCCACCTATTAAACAGAATAGATGAAATGTAAGGTGTGCCTGCACCCGTCTTTCTGAAAGGGTTCTGGGCAGCAGCAGCTCAGCTGGGCTGTTTTTAATGTCTTTCACATCTGTTTGGAGCCGGGCTAAAACCAGAGGTATTCCAGGCGTGGGGAAATCTATGCAGTATTTTTTTATCAGAAGCTTGAAAAGCACTTTCTGGGACACTTTAGACTTAAATTGTCTTGTGAAAAAGCGGTATGATATGGGACCTTTAAAATGCACCTCGGCCTCTTTGACCTTGTTACTGATACCACAGCTTGTATTTTTGACTTCTTTTTTTTTAATCAGTTCACAAAATCCTTAAGATTCACAGCTAGTCCTGCTTCTTCCCTGTGCTAACCATTTTTAATATAGTCGTTAATATCAGTATGATGAAATGGGGGTCAGCAGCTGAGCTCATCTCTGAAAACTAGCTGAGAATTCATATTTGGGAACACCACCTTACTCACAGGGACAAAAGCCTTAAAGCCCTGCTTGCAATCTTCACTGTGCTCCACATTCACATTATGAAGGTTTTTGACAGGACAGCACACTGAGAAGTTGTTGTGACTTTTAGGTTATTCTGAAAGTGGCACCAGAGAATGTCATCAGCAAACTGACACAGAGGTGATCAGCAAATTTCTGGTATCTTGTGTACAAGGTTAATGTTTTGGCCTCAGGGTGGCACAGCAGCAGAGCTCATGGTTGATCCAACACAGAAAGGCTTTGTGTACAGGAGAGCATAAGTGTGCCGAATATAATGCTTTAGAAGTTTTTCCAGCTGACTCGAGCTGAATAGAATCCAAGATCAGGGCATCTACAAGGAGTCAGAACCAGATATCGATAAATTTGGCGAGTTTGTTGCAAATCTTAAAATATGGTTTTGTGTCTCGGACTGCAGATCCAACAAAAACCTCGTGCTTGAGTTTTACTTAAGGCTTTTTAAGAGCTAATATTTAAGTCGAAGGGTAAAGTGTTGAATTACTCTCTTAAAAACAGGAAATCTGTATTTTGACATCTGTTAAAACCATAGTCAAATGTTTGGTATCACAGCAGTGCTGACAAAAAGGCACTGAGATCTCCATTGTTGTGTCGATGATAACTGCTGTGGTAGTTTTTGTTATTTTGTCTGCCTACCCCTCATAATCAGACGGTGGAAGAAGGGAACAACTCGAAGACGTGCGTCATTCTCACCCTCCCTTGCCGGTGTTTCTTTATGAGTCATTTAAGAGCTGGATCTCCCAAATCTTCCTGCCTGCAAATCTCTGATTGGTTAATTATTTCCCTAGCTTGGAGAGACAGTCATGAGAACATTGTTGTCGTTTCACTTTATCTCTGCTGGAACTAAAAGACACACTGTTTGGTGCTTTTGCAAACCGTGAAGTTCTGTGATATTCCGCTTGATTAAGCTGTTTGCATTGCTGCTCTGCACGGTGATTTTGCATTAAATATAGTCCTGTTGTGTGTCATTATGTGCTCATAATGTGGGGTTGTCACCAAGTCTAATTAGCCACATTAGCTCTGGTGTTTGTGCAGCTTGTGTATTGAGCCTGAAGGTTTGTTAAACCTTAAAGACCATCATCAAGCTTCTGTCATCTCTCAGCACCTGCTGTACGTTCCTCTTCATGTTCTTGCCGCCATGTTTACAGCGGATTGGCTGACTGCAGCTCTTTCTTTCGTCTGGGTGATTATCCGCATGTACGTAAAGCATGAGTGTGCTGGGGAAAAAGGAAAAACAAAAACCCTCATGGGCTCTTATTGAAGTTATTAGTTGTCCTTGAAACTTCACTTTATAGGTGTATTTTCATTACATAATCAGCAGTATTTCATACAGACACCAGCAAACATCAGTAAGCATCATTAGCATTTACTCCCAAAATAGATGTTTGAGATGAAAACACAATCAGAGTCAAGTGAATTGTGATCCATATTCAGTGAGCCAGGCATCCAAGCAGTGAAATAACAACACAGCAGCAGCTGTCTGAAGTGCTTTGGCAAGTGTTTTCCTTGTCGTGTAACCGGCTTCCTGCTCTCACGCTTTTAATAATACATTTTTATTAAATAATAGATTTTTATTGTGGCCAATCGCCTCGTAATGGTTTGTCTTCAGAGCTGCTGTCCTTAAGTGATATTCTGAGAGATATACTACAGCAGTGCGATATAGGTACAGTTTCTGTTTGTGTTCCCACTTAATATAAATGCCCATTAGCATCTGGGCTTGTCCCACGCACAGATTTAGTTGATGGGTGATTAACCCTTAATGATGCCCATAAAGCCATCTGCCATTGTCTGCCGGCGACAGCTCGGTAGTAAAAGTCTTACATCATAAGCAGTGATGTCATCACAGTCCACCCGCAGAGGTGGATTCACTGACTTTTGGCTGATTAGACCTGGGAGGGCCAGTTTGCACCTTTATTGTTCACTGAGTTTCATAGAATGTATATAAAAATGGACCTCATGATGGCTCCTGAGAAGTGAATCAAGATTATTCAAAGCAGTGATCAACTATTAAACTGATCACCAACTATTCTGATAACCAAGTAACTGGTTTGTCTAAGGGCTGCAAGGTGGATCGGTGGTTTGCACCGTTGCCTCGCAGCAAGAAGGTCGCCGGTTCGTGTCCCAGTGAGGACACCCAGGATCTTTCTGTGTGGAGTCTCCATGTTCTCCCTGTGCAGCGTGGGTTCTCTCCGGGTTCTCCGGCTTCCTCCCACACAGTCCAAAATCATGTTGAGGTTAATTGAGTGAGTGTGCTTGGTTGTCTGTCTCTAAGTGTAGTGATAGACTCGCGACCTGTCCAGGATGTCCCCTGCCTTCACCCTGAGTCAGCTGGGATGAACTCCAGCCCCCCACGACCCTAGTGAGGATTAAGAGGTGTACAGATAATGGATGGATGGATGGTTTGACTAACTATTTCTGGAAAAAAATGCAAATATTCTCTTTTTCCAGGTTCTTAAATGTAGACATTTCCTGGTTTCCTTCCTCCAGTATGACAGTAAACTGAGTATTTTTGGGTTGTGGACAAAAGAAGACATTTGAGGACGTCATATTGGGCCTCAGCCAAATTATAGCAAAAATGGACATTGCCATCTTGTATTGGGCATAATTTGCAACCAGAGTTTGAGCAGCAGTGACTGGGGCTGCAGCTATGCTCTCAAAATATCAAGGCCTCCCACCCCAACCTTCCTATTCATGCGGAAAAAAGTAGGTGACGTGATATGGTAGCTAGTTAGCTTGACAACTAGAAGTTACTGATCGGTTTGTCTGGAATATAATAAGGCGGCAAGGAACATCCAAGACAGTCAAGGTTGCAAAAGATTTGTCACTACTGTGCAGGTTCTGGTTGCAAATAACGTCACCAGAGCAAAGACGGCAGTTCCCATTTGCTTGATATCTTGCCAGTATTTGTGGGAGGAAGTTGTGATGTGTCCTCTGTCTTTCTATGCTGACTCCACAGATCTGGCTGATTCATGTGATTCCCACTATAAGTCCAAACTGTAAACCAACCTGAGCAGATGTCTAAACAGCAGGACCTGTTCATGTTGACTAACTTTCTAAGCTATTCTTTGCAGTGCTTGTCTGCTTCCACGTCCTAAGAGAGAAAGTTTTGTTTGTATATTCTCTTTCTTCTGGCTTATTTAGCGGTTGCCAAATAACTGTTTTTTGTCTCTGGCTTATTGTAGTCTTTTTACCACCATGCGTAACATAGTCTACACCACCACCACCACCCTCATTCGACTCTATGCAGCCTAGTTTATGTGCTCTCATGGAAACATTTAAAAAAACTTTTTTTTGCACAATTTCTATTAAGTTTGCTTTTAATTTGCTTGATAATTACATGACTCTTTGGCTTATGCAGCATTATTTTATTTTATTTTATTTCATTGGGCACATGTGGACAGTGGAATAAGCTGTAAACATAACTTGTCAGAAAGGCGCCACATAGAGTCCAGTATTCACTCACAACTCTGTTTTGGTCTCCACCTACTCAACACTGTAAATATGCAGTTCTTTAGCTGTGAAATGCTTCACTATGGTTACCAACTACTAGCTGATTTTATCTCTCTTGAGGCTGGAAGTAATAAAGGTGATGAGACCAATACATTTGTTAACAGTAAAATTAAAAACAATGAGCTGGAAGATGCTCAAATGCTGCATGGAGCTGAAGGGAACTGATTTGGGTCATGTGGGGACATCACAATAAGTGGCGCTTTTCACTGTCTTTTGTTATTGTTGTAAACGTACTGATTAGTACAAGGTTATCACATCTGCTGCACAGGTAAACAACATGCATGGCAGCAACAGCTGTATGCTGGATTTAATGTATGTATCACCTTAGATGTGCTTGCAGAGGTTTTCTTTGTTCGTAGTCGTCAGACTGTTTTCATCCAGACATCGATCCCTGATGAACTTTAATTTAGTTTGATTTAGTTTGTACTGATCCACCTGGGTGGAAAATCATACACGCATCACGGAGCTCTTGGCGCTAACACAGATAAATTAAAAACATATCTCCGCTGTGGTCGCTGGGTCTTAATAAATACACAATGAGACAGCTCTAATTATATTGTTAATGTAAGTGTTAAAGTGTTGTTAATCTGAAAGCGGAGTCGTGGGCACAGGGTCTAGACAAAGGGACCGATGACTGGTGAAGACAAAACAAAACACTGCAGCGAGTTTTAATGAGGCGACAGGGGACTGCCCGTCAAACACATAACAAACACACACATCTCAGAAGAGCAACACAAACACAAGCATCACAAGCATGCTTTATTGCTCTATGTACACAGTGGGAGAAACACAGGAAGTCGTGCGTGCAAGTACACAACACAGAGTGATCAGAAACCACAGGAAAATAACATTTCCACACGGATATTTAGCTGATTTGCCGCAGATCTGTGATGAATTGCGTCTTAACCAAAACATGCCTGTCTCAGACCTGACTGATGAGCTTAAAGGGTCAAAAGATTAAGCTCAATATTCCCCATGTCAGACATGTCAATCATAGCATGGCTAGCTGCATTTACAACGTTACAGTAATATCGGAGATTACCGCTTTGAAATGCGGGGCTAAATACCCCTGCATTACGGCGCTGAAATATAGACCTAAAAATCCAAGATTATACTTCAGTGAAATAAAGCCTTTAGGCCTAATCCATATTCAAAGTCTTGTCTCTAGCTGGGCTGTGGGCCTCTATAACCTAGTTCTGACGGGGAAAGCTGCTTTGTACTGGTCAGTTGTGTGATGAGGGCTTGGACACGGTCTGTTGAGTTGACCTATATTTGGCTGCCTGCCCTGTCTGCACAGTCAAAAACCCGAGCTTCTCTCATGTTTTGTTCTATAGGCAAATTGGGCCGCCGGGCATCTTCCTCTGCTCCAAGATGTTGTTCTCTGATCAAGTTCAAGCTGGAATGTACTGTCAAGTGAATTATTTCATGCGTATGGACCTTCAAAGCCCAAGTCAGGAGAGAATTTCTGCACAGTGCAGAATGAAAAGTTGATGCACTGTCGGTGTAGAGGAATTTGTAATAGTGGCAGCCATGCATTGTTGTGCACAGTGGTGCTTTTGCAACATGCATTACAGCAACGATGCTGATGTCTAGCAGGTGTCATGTTAACGGTGACCATCTCAGTTGCTAAGATATGCTAATTAGCACAATGGCAGAAAGAAGAATTAGTTGTGCAAATATTTGGTCAAATGCCAAAAGGGTAAATTAAAAGTTTGACCTGATGAAAATGTTGCTAAATGGAAAGATAAAGGATGACATTTATAATTCACCCTGAAGAGATCAGGTGACAAAGTTGAGGAAAAGCTAAACCCATAACTGCTCGAGTAGGTTATGCTGGTGGGGCATGTTGCTCGCATGGTCTGGGTCCATTTACCCCTTTATAAGGAAGAGTCACTGCAAACCAATACAGAATTATCCCCTTTATTATTAATAAAGCTTTTCAATTCTGATGTAAGTGGCTTCTGCTTGGGCCACGATGCCCCCATCCATAGGGTACGAGGGGTCACTGAGTGGTTTAATGAGAATTATGTAAATCATATGTTATAACCTTTTTATTCACAAGATCGTGATCTAATTAAACACTTCTGGGAGACTTTTAAGTGACGTGTCAGACAATGTTCTCCACCACCATCATCCAAACACCAAATGAGGGAATATCTTGTGAAAGAATGGTGTTCCGTTTCTCCCGCAGAGTCCAGAGATTTGAAGACTCGATGCAAAGGGAGCACTGATGCTGCTCTGGCAGCATGTGGTGGCCCAACATCTTACTAAGATGCTTTTAGTTGTTTTTTCCCTTCAGTTTGTCAACCATCTGTCAACCACCTGTCAACCATACCCATAGTTAGTGAGACATTTTGCCAACAGTCTGAAATGTCAACCTCATGGTGCCACTAAAAGAAAAGTCAAGGTTCCTTCCAGCATGTGTGGAAATTGTGGCTCTCTGGATCCAATATTGTGCCAATCCATTTAATGAACCACCGTAGTCATTAGAATGCATCTTCTGGGAGCAATTAACAACTATAGGACTTTATGACAATAAATCTAATAGTTAATATTTCAGTCTGGACCAAAGTGGTGGATTGACTGAAATTTCTATCCTTATAGTCACACTGCCTTCATAAGACTGGAATATATGTTCTGACTTTCCATCCACATTAAGCCCCTTTCCTCTCCAAAACAACACTTTTACATACAAATACCTCTGATGTACTGCAGTATGAAGATGGAAGACTGAGCCGGACGTACACGAAATAGAATATATGGAGTACTGAGACATGTGCAAACATGATAAGTACCTCACGGCTCTGCAATCAGTTCCAATAAATACATAAAGTGGGTAAATGAATAAATGGACATGACAGCGGTAGTAATGGGATATGCTGCACATGTCACATGTACTATATAAACAGTGCTATGTTCAGGTGATAATACAGTCTGAGGAACATTGACAGGTTATTATTTACATCTAGAAATAAATGTCATACCGTTAAAAGGCTCTGTTGAAGGAGATGTTGCCGCTGCCCCGACTTTTTACATTTTTTATAAATAACAGCCACATGGGTGTTGTTAGAATGTCCCATCTTCGCTGTATTAACGCTGAACGCATGACTGCATGAGTCATACATAAATGTATGAGTCAGTAAGGCTACAGTGGATGCTGGATCAAAGGAACCTCTGATTCTCTTGAAGTGAGTTCTAAAACCTTCAGCTTCTTTCTTCAAATATCACCTCAAAGAATCTGTCGGACCTCAGTAACTAAACTCAATTTACTTCATAGGTTCTGATATTACTTTTGAATGTGATGCTATTTCTGCTCTTTCTGTACTGGCATAGTTTCTCCACCATGATGTTCTAGCTAGTTTGCTGATTGTCAGAGAGCAAGCATCTTTGCTGACGAAACAGTAAAATCACATTTTTATTGAGGGGATGGATGCGTACGATACAATTCAGTGTCGTAACTGTCTGTAAGCCTCTTTGGTGGATGACTGGAGGAGTCAACTTGTTAAATGAAGCTGGATGGGGCAGTACAGCTAACTAGCTATGAACTAAGTTTCCTCATTTTTAGATTCTCCATCTCTTTGTTCCTTCAAATATCCACTGTACCCGTCTTTCCATGTCATATTTATGCAAATTTTGAAGCACCACATTTAAAAAGTTAATGAAAACAGCAAAATTAGGGGGAAAAAAATCTGCAGTTTTTACACTTGAGGTGGTTTTTGATGTTCTAGAAAAGGAGGTAATGGTCATAATGGGACATGAAAACATCGTTTATGAATACGTTCTGTCTGATCAGCTCTTTGCATTTATTTTGTTTGGCATCATCTCCAGATACCATGAAACACGTCCAATACAGCTAGCATGTATGAATAACTACAATTCTTTTGAAACAGTTCCTGAAGGCTTCTCTCTATTTTTGTCTCGTAGATGTCTAACGTTTTCTTTCTGGTTTTTGGTAGCAGTTGGTAAAAACTGATTTTGTTTCTTGCTTCTTCTTCTCTGTTTATTACAGCCATGTGTACGGTAGCCTCTACTGCCACCATCTGGCAAGGCCACTAATTTTTTGCGACATTTCAATTGTTTGCTTTTTGACGTTTATATGGAAACACGGCTAGTGTCGATACCATTTGTACGTCAGAGTTAACTTTGCATGCGAATCCACTGATTGCGTTGATTAAATAGACATTATTATTGAAAAATAGGCATGCTGTTAAAATGCAGTGACCTCTTGTGGCCACAGGGGGCGTTTTCTGGCAAAAGTTGCGAACCTCAAAGCGTAAAGGCGAGTATGTTTGGCAGCAGGATTCCATCTGATTGATCTCACCCTATCGCAGCTACTGTGATCTCCCCTTTCTGCTAACAGAGACTGTAAAAAAAAATTAGAGTATAAGAAGTGGATTTGTGATTTGATTCTATAGCGAGAAAGGGGGAATGGAGAGAGATTAGGCTTAGCAGAGGTGATAATGACGGTGATGACATTGTGTGTGATGTGACTACAGAATAAGCAAAGACAGGAAGAGAGGAGAAGTAGTTGATGGGAAAGAAAGGAAGGCACAGCACATGATAATGCTGTTGCAGTTGTGACAGCACAGTTGGAGAGTAAAAAAAAAAAAATCCAGAAAAGAAGGCTGGCGTGAAGTGTTTATGAGAAGCGGTGCAGCCTCAGAGGAGGCTCAGGTGCACTGTAGCGTCGCAGGTTCATATCCAACCTGCAACCTTTTGGGTCATCCTCCTCCTGTCACCCTCTGCTGGATTCTGCCTAATAAAGCAGAACCGTGCTGAAAAGATGAGGGGACGCCGAAGCAGGTCAAGTGAAGAGAAGCAGGCAGGGAGAAGGGGAGGAGAGGAAGTTTAGAGGCAGAAAGGCGGCAGCAGCAGCGAGGAGGGGAAAAGAAACGACGTAGCGCGAGTCGCAAGGTGGGTGCTGATGAAAAATTTAAGTTTCAGAAACAGTGATGAGGGAACGATGGATGCAGTGGAAGGGCAACACTCTTCAAAATGGAAGACAAGTGAAGCCAGGTCAGCCATATTAGCAGCCTTCGGTGACCAGAGATTGTTGCCTAGCAGCATGCAAGAATAGCTTTTTTTTTTTTTTTCTTCCCTCCCTTCTTCTCGTCTCTCTTCTTCATTTCCCGTCACCCTCCTACTCCTCTTTTCTCCTCACCTCGCCTCCTGCTGTCCGATGCCCTCTCCGTGCTGTCACTCTCATTTCTCATTCCACTTCATTTTTCCTTTCACCTCTCCATCGCTCCCCTCCATTCCACTCTTATCCTTCCACTCTGCTCACAGGCTCCACTCTTTTTTTTCTTTTTTTTTTTTTACCTCGGCACTCGGCTTGTGCTGCCTCATGCCGCCAGCCAGCTTTTGTGTGTTTATACGTGTGTGTGTGTGTGTGTGTGTGTGTGTGTGTGCAGATTCCTCATGACAAGCCTTTCATCAGTGTGTAAAGCTGGCTGATGCAGCCGTTACACCAGCTCTGTGCTGCATCAGGATTACATGGCACATGTGAAGCCCGTGTCCTCCTACGCTTGGTCAAATACAGGATGACACATGGCATCAAGCATGGAATTTGAGTGTGTTTGTGTGGGGATGCCAGAACTCTGAAACTCAGATTTTCATACCAGATATTGGGTATTAAATTATACGTTTGATGTAATATTGATAAGTACTATTAGTTAATGCCGTTTAATTACATTCAGCTGTTGTTGTACGACTATTGCTTCTGCTGCTAATATGACTCGACTGTATTGTCACTTCAAGTGCAATCAGGGCGACAGTTTGTAGCTGTAAGAGGCTGTGTGTTAAATATGCATATCTGTGTATTACATGTGCCTTAATACACGTCATGTGAAGTAAAAACATACTTGACTCACATATGTCACCATGAGAGTTTACCATATGTGGCAGTGATGTAGCAACACAGCACATGCATATGAGTCGAAGCTGCATAATTTATTTCATTGTAATGATATTTATTCTCAATAAATCCCACTAAGAGGCAAAACTAACAATGAACGAATGCTGCTATCAAGTGATCTTTGTGTTTTCTTCTTATCTCTGTGCAAAAACGAAGCTCCATTGTTGTCCAAGTATTGTTAAAAACACATCAATGAGCCACACTGTTGAGCTGGTTAACACACATGAACGCCGTCCCACTGCTGAAAACACTGACGAGAGCATAAAGTGTGTGTTAATCTGCAGTCCAAGTTCAAAAATCTTTAATAGCTCAGAATAGTCCCAAAGAAATGTACTGTTTTCTCCTATTTGAGACCATTTTGATACAACCTACAGCTGTTTAAGGAAGTTATTTGACTTATTTTTTACATTCAAGTAAATATGACCTTCCTTCAGAGGTTTACATGAGGTTGACATTTAGCCTGACAGACCATAATGAGGCCATTGATGATTTTGGTCTTTTTAAATGAAACTACAGGTGATCATTATTGCTGTTACCAGCAAAAAAAAAAAATAATTCTAGTGGAACAGCAACTATAAGAGTAGAGCTGTTATGATTACTGTTTATTTCTAAATGAGCCTCTGTTGGAGTTCAGTGCTCGTTGCGTGTGAGCTGTAATGGTAGAAGGTTTCCATTCTTTGATGCATCTGCTGTGTGCCAGATGTGCAATGTACCTTTTTATTACAGTTCAACACGTGCGCCTCTGTTTTAGCAAGGGCTGGAAATACCTGCGTTAGGACAAGCTCTCTGCTGCACATGTCTGAGCGATACCACCACCACCACCACCACCACCGCCACCTTTTTATGACACTATACTTGGTGTTGCTCCCGTGTTACAGCTACTATACTACTACCACAAATACCGCTGCTTCTGCTTTCATTCCTTGACTACAACTGCACATTCTGTTGCTGCTATCTTGGTAGAATCTCTTTCTTCTTACTGGCCTAGTTTTCCTGTTCCAAAGATCAAATCAAATCAAATCAAATTTCTTTTTATAGAACATTAAAAAAAAAAAAAAACCTGAGTAGACATGGTGCAGATAGAGAATGTAAAATACAATATTAAATATATAGACAATCTAAAATTTGAATAAATAGCAGAAAAATACTATACAACACTGAAACTGGCAAATGAGGATAGCAACTGGTAAGATCAGTTTCTAAAATAAAAATAAATATGAACTATTAGGACTATTAAAAGCAGCCTAGAGCTAATTAAAACATGTACATCTTGAGGTTTTTCTTACAACCAGTGCCCCTGTCCAGGATGTGTCCTTTTCCAAGTGCATGCTGGGATAAGCTCCCCATGACCCTGAACAAAATTAAGTCAGACAGAAAAGGAAAATGCTGCTTCATTAGTGGAAAGGTCGATTATTACTGGTAAAAATGTTGCACTGGAATCAAGGAACCAAGGAAGCAGTGCACATGGGCGGTACTGGCTGACTGGTATGTTTGTAGAGCCTCATTCGCGGGTTGGTTTATTAGTGACCCTTTCCTTCGCCGTATGCATGTTTGCAAATATGTGTGTTTCTCATCACCTCACTCCAGCGTCCACATGTGTGTGTGTGTGGTGAGTAATGTAGGTGTGACAGCCTCTCAGCCTCGATGCTGGCATGTCAGGGTGTCTTTAATGACACTAAAAGAGTTGCGTGTCCCCTTGTTTTCCAGGAGGTATGCCAGTGCCTGAGGTGGCATCTGACACTGCCAGCGCTGCCACCATGTTGAGCCCCGTCCTCAATGCCTCCAACGGAGACGGCTCCGAGTCTGAAACCACCTCCGCCATCCTCGCCTCCGTCAAAGAACAGGTTAGAAGTCTGCGTGTGTGTGTGTGTGTGTGTGTGTGGTGTGTGCACCGCGACATACACTTTGGGTTGTCACCATTAATGAAACATGAGTAGCAGAAAGTAGTGAGGATAATTCCTCCAGTCCTTTCAGGGCGAAACAAGGCGACAGTAAACAGTAAACACAGAATGATGGAATGCCCATCTGAGCTAATGTGTCACAAATATGTCACCACATTTTGATCTGTTAGCAGAAAGCCTCAGGCCACAGCTGCTCAGTGTAATTTTGAAAATACCCTAATGTGGTGGGATGCATCATTCCCCCACATTTTGTCAAAGTCTGAGCGGCTCTGTTGGACACGGGACAAGATGAAGTCACCTTGATTTTATTTTATTATTTTAATTCAGTATGTCTGAGATGAGGCTTTGGAGCTGTGTTGGTGTTCATTATGTATTAATGAAGGGTAGAATATTCATCACATTGCTCCAATGTGCCTGAATATGTTCATCTATTTTAACTCCTCTTTCATTTTTGACTCCTAGATACACAACTGACATACACTGACTTTAAACTGTACTAAGTTGGAATTGTACTCAGTATATGTGTGGAAGCTAATGTCCTGTGTCTTTGTGAATTCAGTTGAGACAACACGCTAACAGCTACTAGACTGTTTACCTCCTAATGAATCCATTAGATTGGTCGCTGTTTAATGGATTTTGCATTCTAAGCTAATGACAGTGAATTCTACATTCTAACCAATACAGCAGTGGCTACGTGGTTAGAATTTGAAATGCGTGAATGAAACTGACATTGTTTCATATATTAATATTTCACAATGTCACCAATGAATGGTGTCCAGCACCAAAAAAACACTGTAGAACCAGGTTGATAAGCAGCAGCAGGAGTTTCAGAAAGGTGGTCAGAAGAGTGACTACACCTCTTTTTTAGGGACCAAGGTGAGAAATTTAGCCACTTAAGCTAGCTACAGACAGTTTCAAGCTGGTCTATATGTGGCTTGAGTATGTCTCCAGTTGATATATTACCAGTAATACCAGCCTTACAGTATTTGTGTGCAATTGTGTGACTATCTGGTCAATACTACATTGAACAAAGCTAATTTAGTACGGGTGCTTCCATGTCTAACCTGCTTGAAAAGTCAACACAAACAGTGGTTCCTTTGCCATTTGGTGCAGCTCATTTACTGTATTAAAGTGAAATGGACCAGTTCTAATAGTAGATGAAGATCACGAGTTCAAAGCTGCTGTTAAATCTCTTTGTCTGTCAAGGAAACAGTCTTACAAGTGAGATCATGTGGTAACCATCCATGACTTGCATATACACCAATCCGCCACAACATGAAAACCACTGACAGGGGGTGTGAATAACACTTATCATCAAGCTGCAATGAAGTTCTGCTGGGAAATGTTGGGCATTCATGTGGATGTTACTTTGAGCGGTACCACCCACCTACACATCGTTGCAGACCAAATATACCCCCATAGCACACAATGTGGTCCGCTGCATTGCAAAAACTGCTCAGGAACGAGGCCAAGACACTGAAATAGGCTCCCAACACCTAAGATCTCAGTCCAGTCAAACATTTAGAGGAGGCACTGGAACATGCTTGATCCAATGAGGTCCCACCCTGCAACCCACCGAACCCAACACCTCCAGAGGTCCTTTGCCTCCCAAAGGCTCAGACCTGTTTTGGTGACAAGAACTGCACCGACACAACATGACACAGGTGGTTCTAATGCTGTGGCTGATTGGTGTATATGCATCAGCAAAGACCATGGGAATCCTCAACAATGAGAGAGTCAAAGAACTGGAGCAGAAATGTGTCACGCTTGTTGAATAAACTCCACACCTCCCACATAATATTAGTAATAATGATGATAATGACTTCTTTCTTTGAGAAATGTAAGATTGTTGTATTATTTTTAGTTACATTTGCAGGACTTTGACATTTGCAGATGATTACATCTTGTAGATTTTAACACAGTATAAAGTCTGAAGCAGAAAACATATTTGATTGGATTGAAAATGGAGTGACAGTTTTGCTTATGTGAATTGGATTATTAAACAGATGTGTTGGACCAGCGGACATTTTGACTCGCTGGTGGCTAAACCAAAGTCTTTATGTTTCCATCACTGTGGAGCATTAATGTACCAAATTTCCTGTTAATCCATCCAACAGTTGTCCACATATTTTAATCTGAACCAGGCTGACAAATATCGCCACCCCCTTGAGCCACATTACTACTGTGTTTAATACTACTTTCAACCAGCTTACTATCCAAAAACATACACTGAAATCACAACAGATTAGATGTGATGTTTGTGTTGGATCCCATTATGTATTTAAACTTAAAGGGGAAGTACACCAATTTTTACACATCAGAGTTCACGTTGGGGTTCTGCTCCATTTGAGTGACGCCTCAGTTGTCTCGAATGTCAGCATCAGTTGAGGCTGAAGGCTACAAATGTGAAAATCTGGAGGAGCGCAGTGCTAAATCAGTACAGCACCTTTATGTTTTTAATGATGGTAGATATGGATGGATTTACTCTGTGTGGAGATGTGCTGAAGCTAAAGATAGCTGGTGAAAATGTAGGACTAAATACTGGATTCTGCCTGTTTTTGTCTCAGACTATTCTTTGAGTTACTACAAAGTTCTGGAAATCAATTTCTCATCTTGGTAGGCCATGAGTAGTTGGACACACACACACATGTACAGGCCATCTTCACTTAAAGATGATGTGGAGCATGACCTTCTGATGAAAATGTGTAAAAAGAAACAGGCTGAATGGATGAAGACAGAAATGGAAGGGATGTCCGCTATTTGAAGAAAGTAAAGATACTTGTTCCACCTCCGACCTCTGTCTCCTAAAAACTGGATTTGTTATATTTCCTGCACCGTGCTGAAGCTCTTATTATTTCTTAAGCCTGTCGTTTGTCCCTTCCTTTCATACTTGTTTTCGCAGTGTGTAATGTTTCAGTATGTTTGGGCTGTTGCCAGCGTTTGTTACCAGGCTGTAAAAGAAAACAGGGATGTATTTTTTAAGGCAGCGTGGGTACACAAGCCCACACACACCAAAGCTTCCCTGTTCATTTTAGTTCATAAAGACAAGGTCGGGTTATGGGAGACCAAGAAAAAAAAGAGAGAAAAAAAAAAGCCTTTCACACACACTTGGATGCACAGACATGTGGTCTGCAGACACACACATGCATGTACACGCTGCCAATCAGGCTCCTTTGCCTCTGCTGACTCACACCAGGAGATCCCCGCTGCTGTTTTTCCTCCGTTTCCTTCTACCCACATGAGATTGATTAGCCATTCGACGTTGTATTTATCACATCTGTCAGCTTTTGTCCTCGTATCGTTCATCATCTGGGCTGTCACCACATCTGCTATTGGGGGAAGCACAGTGTGAAGTCTGAAAGAGTTTCATTCCGATGTGAGACATGGCCTATTTGAGAAATCTGACATATTGTCTCATTGAATGACGGAGAAAGTGAAAGTGGCACAGGATATGATTAGCTGTCTTTTGCTTGCAGCTTGGTGGCATTTGATAGTCTAGTCAGTTCTGAAAGATTAAGATGTGAATGTGTGTGTTTTTTTTAAATCCTTAAAATGCTTTTATCCAATCGGTAAACAAGGACAGACAGCAGCCGACAGAACGTGACACATGCAACAATATTGGTGTTGTATGTGTTGGCTCCTGTTGTATCTTAGTGTCGTCCTCAGAGGCACAAAATCTACTAGAAGGTCATGGAAATATATACAAATATATATATAAATAGTCATCTCACCTGATTTAACATCTGCCATCATTGTGGCAGAGGAGATGCACATGAAATGTAACGTCTGGGAAAAGCAGGTGTAACATCAGGAATGCGTAAATGCTTCAGAGAAGAAAAATGTCTAAATGGCAGCTGTAAAAATATAATTCATGATTTAAATTACTCCAAAAAGACAGTGTATATTCTCCGTTAACCCCTCTGTCCAGGTGCTGTCAGTAATCTGTCATGTGTTCAATCCACAGCTGAACACAGGTCTTAACAAGGCACTACTGCTTGTGACCCATTAGCTAAACATTGCAGTGCTTCTTAGCATTTGTAGTAGTCATGCTAGCAGAATGCTAACATGCTAATATCGCTGCTCGGTCTGCCTCCTTATCCCAAACTGACATATCTCAAGTACAACTGGATGGATTGCCATTAAATTATGTCGTCATGCTCCCCAGAGGATTAACCCTAACATTTCCAGCGTAATATCCAATATCTCCTTGATGGACTGGCACAAAATTTTGTAAAGATGATAAGTGCTAATAATCCTGAAGATTTCCTAATTTTACCTGTAGCGACATCGTGAGCTTGAAATGAGTGGTTTTGAGTTAAATGTTGCCACAACTTTATAATTCATTGGTGTGAACTCACACATTAATGTCATTCATCAGTATCTTGGTGTTACTGGTTATTCTTGTTTTTGGCATAAAAAAAAACCTCCTCAAAAGAACATTTTACCATATTTTGGAAAAACAGAACACTATTGTGAGAATTTGGCTGTAGTTTTAGAGAAATTTATTACAGAGGAGAAACATTTAAAAAAAAAAAAAAAACGTGTTGGTGTCGACATCAAAGGTTGTGCCAACTCCTTGCAGCACCTCGATCCCAGACGTTCATTCTGCAAAACTTCCGACCGGTAGACTTTTCTGGGTGTCAGGACAGTGAACGGCACTGGAATTGCGGCGCTCGGTTGTGATTTGGACATACCACACTAACACGGAGTCTGATCGGAGACTACGCCGGCGGTTACCTGAGAAAGAAGGAAGTGCAAACGGTACGAACGTAAACAAAGGAGGAGGAAGAGAGTTGGGATCCATGCTAGGCTAAAGGCTAACCCCTCCAGACCATCAGGACCGTCCTCCTACTCTCCATTGTCTGCTCCCTCGACAACAAGCTGGACGAGCTACGTTTGCTGAGAGAAACCCGCAGAGAGTGGAGGGACTGCTGTGTGTTTGCTTTAACAGAAACATGGCTCCATGACAACATCCCAGACAGACATCATAGACTGTATAACAGATGGACGTAGCAACCGGCCCCGAAAAATGAAGCCAACCCAGAAGTGTCAAAAACCTGCAATATCACTACGTCCGCTAGTCCTGGCTCCCATAGAAATGAATTGGAAAAGAAGTGATCACAGATCACTAAATACTGCATTCCTACAGCTCAGGATTTTTTAAAAATTAGTTTTCATGGTCAAGTCCAGAGATCAGGTGGCCAATCTGAAAAT
>NW_007578178.1:257457-276399 GCF_000690725.1 Stegastes partitus
TATGGTGTTACTGAATACGTCACTAGACTGACTTGTTTAACACCTCGTTAAAGAAGTGAAAAAAACCCTGTTGCACTAATTAATACTTTCCTATATGTCCCATAAATGGCCCCCATTGGACCAGATGCAACGCCACATGCAAATTCACTGCACTGCAGCTGTGACCATTTGCGTATCTATTCTTAGTAAATACTCAACTAAACTGGAAGATTGCTAGAATGTAAACTTTTGCTCCCCTGACGGTAATTTGCAGTAGGTTTGGTGAACATTCACCCACCGTGACTTTCAGCGAGCGCTCCCAGCTCCCAGTTAGATTTGACAAACACAACACTGCAGTCACACAAAGCGGACGTGTAATTAGATTGTCCACAAGGAAGCTAAAAACGTACCGCGTTCCTCATTAGAGAAACAAAACCGCATGTTCTTTCTCTGTTTATCCCACAACTGGAAAACACATCACGTTACAGCGACGGTACAACCTTCACTTTCCACCATCCTGGCAACATGGCCTCCTGCTGTGCTTTTACAAACAAGTGGAGGAGAGACGTGACATCCTCCGCCTCAATCGGAGAAGAAAACACGCCGATGCGGTTCAAGGATGCCACGAGGAAAAGTGAAAATAAGCAAATTCGAGTGACGAGAATGACGACCAGCAGGGAAAAAAAAAAACAAGGAAGGCTTTCACGAGGTTTTCAAATCTGAGTTTTTTTGGGGGAACTGTGATGTTTCTGCAGCTTTCTCAGTCACCGGATAATTAATGTGCATCATGCTGCGCAGTGGAATTGTTCACTCTAATTGGCAGCGCGGCACAAAACTGATTCTCTCAGGTCTGACCTACAACTCATATGAATCCAAATTAAAGGCAGTTTAGGCTGAGGTAATTGAAGTTATACCTTTATTTCCTCCGTACGGCTAATTAAGCTCATCCTCTCGTCGCTCTCAGTCACATCCTCGTGAAAAATATTGAAACGTTACCGTCGTCTGCCTTCTTTTAATTGATCGCATTTTCTTTACATACTTGCGAAATCCACTTTTAACACAATTTAAGCAGCTCTTCTTGTGCTCGTGATTGGTGTTGTGACATCCGAGATGATAAAAAGCAGGATTAATAGCTTGTTGAAAACAATCGGCCTTATGTTAATTGTGCTCACTCTTGATGATTCATTAGGTTCTTTTATTGGTGTTTTCACACGGCAGCCTTGCGATAATAACGGGCCCTCGCTTCCCCCTCTCCCTGCTGCTCTCTACATTTGTTTATTAAGGATTAATTAAGATTTGTTTAGCATCGGCTAACTCATTAAATTACCAAATATAGTTCTCTTCAAAGTTCACAACACAGTTAGATATTCATAAGAAGTGGTTTCAAAGTGGATCAAATATTTATTTTATTTTATGCAAGGGGGCATGCAGAAAGAGGAAAGGCAGAATATTTAAGGGATGAGGAGGGAGGAGAGGGATTTGGAGAGGAATTGTGTGTGTGTTAGTACATTTGTCTTTTACCGCTTTTCTCTGTCTTGTTCTCTCTGGAAAGTGTTGGCATTTGAGAAATTCCTCCAGTTTGTGTTATTTCCAGCTGAAGGAGGACTGTGGGCCAAAGCACCGTTGTAGAAACAGGAAAATAACGGTAATTTTTGCTGCAGAGTGTTGCCGTTTTGTGGATATTCTGTACAATAGGCGTGCATCTACACCAGATGCGGCTTTCCGAGCATCTCCCCCGTCACCTTATTGCTGCTGCTGTGAAGCTTGTGGCAGATTTACCATAAAAAATCCTCGGTCATTATTTTTTTCAAACAATTGTTCATTAATTTCAGACAGAGGTAGACGAGATGACTCAACATGTCTACTCGGTGTCTCGTCTTTTTTTGCCTTATGAAGTTAAAGTCCCGCTCTGGTCATTGATTTAACCCCTAAAAACTCATCTCTGTGTAATAAAGTTACATATTTAGACTATTTTTTTTGCTACTATCATGTTCAAAAACTGTAAAAAGGGAAAATAGTGGCAAATAGCTGTAAAATAATGATATCTTTAGTTGATTTAAATACAGTAAAAATAGTCTAATTTTATGCATGGTAAAAGATAGAACATACACCTGTAAAAATAAAAATGTTTGACCTGTTCCTCCTAAGTTTGTGTTCATGACCCCCCAATTTGAATTTTAAATATGGCTTGAGTAATAACTTTGTTGTTCATGAATTAATGCGTTAAAAATGAATGTGTTTATTCCACAGACTATTCTCTTTACATTAACATTGTTTTCTTTGAATGAATTGAATTTATTTTGAACAAATGAAAGGGAAAAAAATATATAAAAACAAAAGAAAACAATTTTTAAAAGAGCAAAAAAAGAATAATAATATCGCATAATCAAATCATAATATTAACAAGTTCAAAAATGGAGTGGGAAGAAGTGTACACTTTTAATCTTGACAGCCCTAATACAAATTTATTTGATAAATATAAGAATTTTTTATTTATTTTTTTGGCAATGATCTGGCGACCCCTTGAAATTATCTTGGGACCCCCATGGGGGCCCCGACCCCCAGTTTGAGAACCACTGCTATCGAGGATAATGAGCTGCAAGGCTGAGTAGCAGTGCTGCTTGGAGCTCTCTGAACACATCTGTACTGAGGCCATGTGCTCCAGGCAAAAAGTCGGCATCCAACTAGACGATCCATGTACGAGCACTTTTCTTTAATTCCGCTGTAGTTATGTAGTTATTCCAGGTTTTATTAGGACAACGTAAGAGCAGACTTTCATTTCATCCTAACCTAACCTTGTTAGGCTGCTTAGCTTGCATGCTTTTTCACTTGATGATGTGTTCGCTTTTTACATTACAAGAAAAAAGGCTTTTAGGATGACGGCAAATGTTAGCCTAAATGCCAGCAGCCTCCTGGAAACACTGCAGTGGACGTGTTAGAGGGGAACAAGGCTGTAACCCTACAAACTAGTGGAGTCGGTTAACGCTGGGTTACATCTGCAGGTAACATTAGTGTCTGATACAGAGATATATGTACAAGTAAACGCCCCATTTAATCCATTTCTTACACTTTTGTGTTTTTGGTTTGATGCCACTTTTAAGAAATTTGCGAATTTATGGCATATTTTCGTGCATATGTCTATTTTTTTTAAACATTTCTGAGTGGCTGTAGCTTGAGGTGGAGAACAGTGACAGGGGAGGCAGAGCAGTGCATTATGGGTAGGCCCAGGAATGGCCAAGGGGCATTTACATTTGGCAGTTAAACCTTTTTGTCAACTTTCTCCCTGTTACCTGCCACAGAGAGAGAGAGAGAGAGAAAAAAAAAGCCGGTGACTGGGGATTGACAGTGTGTTGGTGCGTTGTGCATTTCTGAGTCCAGCGCTCCAGACTTGACTTGTGGTGTGCTGTATTATGCAGAAGGATGAGCAGATGGCTGACAGTGCGAAGGAAAAGATACCAAACTTGATATTTGATGAGCATAAGTCTGGCGGTGGATGCTGATTATTTCATTAGAGGCAAATGAGGAACGACGCAGCAGTGTGGCCTGAGCTGGGATTTTAGCTCATTCATTAGTGAGCACGGAGGATTTCTTTCTGTTTCCCTCCCTTTTCTACATTTTCCACCATCTCCCCTCCACAGAACAGTCACATTTAAAGGTGGTACTCGAGCGTATGTGTCATAGAATCGTTCGTGAAATATCAGATTTCGTCGGATTTCACGTCAAAGCTCCGACTATTTCTAAGGCAAGGTCTCAGGCTGATTCACAACTTGACCAGCAACAGAAAATCTTCTATACTTTTTTTTATTACAAGTAAAATGAAACATCTTGAAACTGTTGGTATTCAACACGGTGGACCAACGACCTTCCAACCGCGTCACCTTTATCTTTATGAAAGTGAATTATTCTACCTTTCAATTTCAATTATTTTCTTCAACACCTTTCATGATAACTTTTCTTCCCACTATTCTTTACAGCATATCCAGAATTTCTCAGATACCTCTTATCGTTTACCAGAGAAGTCAAACCACCAGGTTTATTGCCAAACTCTCTTCACTGACCAACATTATAACGACATTTTCATGGATAAAAAAAATACCTGATGGAGTGGAAGCACGGTTGCTGGTAAAATAATTCGTCAGACTTAAATAAAACGGCATATCATCGAACAAAAGACTGAACCAACAGGCATACTGGTTGAAACATTTAAGCGAAACTGAACCAAGCAGCAGTGGCTAGCATTGTTGCCTCGCAGCTAGAAGGTCGCGTCCAGGTGAGGACACCTCAGCTTGCATGTTCTCCCTGTGCAGTGTGGGTTCTCTGCGGGATCTCCGGCTTCCTCCCACACAGTCCAAAAAAATGCTGAGGTGATTCTAAATTGTCCGTAGGTGTGCTTGGTTGTCTGTCTCTAAGTGTGGCCCTGTGATAGACTGGTGACCTGTCCAGGGTGTCCACTGCCTTCATTCTAAGTCAGCTGGGATAGACTCCAGCCCCCCATGACCCAAGTGAGGACTAAGCGGTGTATAGATAATAGATGGATGGATGGATGGATGGAGGAACCGAGCAGGCAGCAGATTTTCTTTTATTCAGGGTGGCCAGCAAAAACTAATCAGGTCAGAGTTAAGGTGAGAATGTCAAGACTGGTTCAGGTTAGGATGAGAACGTCAGGGGAAGTCAGTCAGAGGCCTTTGCCATCCTGCACGATTAAAATTCACAACCTGGCAGTTCACCAAAACTGCCTCAGTGTGAATTCTCGACCAATCGCATGCTGGAACACGTCTTCAGGCAGCCAATCACACAAATGGATCAGCTCAGTGGGCAAAGCTAAAGCAACAAAACAGAGAGTAGACGATTCAGTACCAAAGCGTGGACCACAAGGGGTATGAAAGTTTTTTGGAGAAGTTCTTCAGATCTAAATGAGCGGTCTCCAGTTGCTCTTCTCTCTGATCTCACATTGTCTGGAGTAAAAGCTCGTCTCTCATACATTTACTGAAAGTGCATATTAACAACCATCCTTGATCAAAGTGTGTCTTCTGTGCTAGATTCATTTCTTTCACATCACTAAAAAAAAAAGTAAGCACATGAATAATTTGTTGTTTTTTTTCCTGATAATTGTGTTGTTTTTTTGTCGGCCCTTGTAGCAGTGCGGTGCGCCGGGTCTGTGTGTACTGTCATCGATATTTAAGTTTGGTATAAGAGAACCTATAAATTATACAGACAGTCTCATAAGCCCCTACACACCAGAACGGTTGGTTCTTTGTCAGTACACGGAGTTGAAACTTGGCAGGTTGAACGCAGCGTGCTGAACACTCAGTTTGCATTTGGGATCACGGCTGAAGCTCAGCTGAACTGCAGGCTCAAAGGTCGGCTGCAGTATCCTCACCGTGTATTTACACTTTCACTTATACGTGTTTTATTTCATTTTTATTGAGGTTTATTTGATTTGAATGAGCCAAAGGTAGCCAGGTGAAGGTCACCTTACCGATATGGATCTGAACTTTACTTTTAAACAAACCAAACTGGTAGAAACAAAGAATTCAGAGATACTTGAGCTCCTTCTGCAGTGCAGTCTCACAAAAAAACAAAAAAAAAACAACTGCAATTCCTGCGTCAGTCCACAGCGCAAAATGTATTATTTGTACAAAAAAGGCTGTAAGATGTTTTTTAGGTGTTATTTTGTCCAGGTGCATTTTAACCGGAAACATGGTACTTTTCTGAACATTACCAAGTTGTTGTGGGGCCCAAAGTTCACCAAATAGTTTTGTAGCAGAAACAAAAGCAAACTGCATCTAAAAACTAAAATCAAAGTTTCTGGCCGATACTGATATCCGATATTAAGATTTCACCGATATCACGATAACCAATATTACCGATGCCAATATTTAATTTTTGTTCACACCAAAAATGTGTATATGTAAGCACTGTGAGAACATGAAAACTACTCAAAAGAAGCCCAAACTAGACCACATAGCCTTCTTTATTATGTAAGAAAACTAAAGCATATTTAAACATATTTAATGTTCAAGTCCAGAACCCTGTAAAAACATCTGTGAAATAGCAGCAATATCAAATGTAGAGACGAAGGCGCTGATGTTAGACAATCATCAGTTTTTCACATCGGCTAAATGTGTTTATCGAACTGATACCAATACAGGGGTTTTTCTAGAAAAAGCTCTTGTATGAGGGCGCACACCATGTCGAGGGAGTGAAGCGACCAAGGGGGGGTTGGTGCGGAAGGAGGGGATGACCCTATCATACATGTACGCTACAGCTCGGAGGATTCCCCCACCTTCTCCAGGAGCTGCGCCTGGATGACAGCCACTTCCAGCGCTGTTTTCGGCTGATCCGGACCCACATTGACTACCTGTTGGAGAGGATCGGTATCTCGTTACGCCATATGCACGTAGCGCACGTTTAGTGCGGCTAGAATCGAGTCATTCGCGCGAATAACTCGCTCAATTCGCGTCAATCGCGCGAGTCGAGCTGTGGGACGTTTACTCGCGTCTAATTGCGTCTTCACATTGACTTTACATGTAAATCATTCGAATGATTTTGCTAGCGTCTGGTGTGAACACAGGGTTCAATCGGCATTTTGGTAAGAAGGCGCCAGCCGGGAGTATGAGGGCGCAGCACCCCTGTGACATTGTCTTGACAAACCTCTGTGATGCATGTGAAAAAGACATCAATATCAGCCGATACTGATACGGTTGCTGATATAGCGTGCATCCCTACTAAAAACGAAAATCAACAGTGACTAAAAGTGAAAATAAATGGTGGCTTAAATTACATTTTTAAGTGATTTTTGTCACCTTTGCCCATCCTTTGTCCGTATGCACCTTTTTCGTCTTTTTGCACGTAACGCGAAAGAAACCCGCAGGTCACATGATGTAAACGCAGCTAATGGAAAAGAATAGGCCAAAAAAAATCATCTCTCAATCTTAAAGCATTTATTGTGAAAGGAATACATTTTGCTCTGCGTACCAGTGTAGCTATCGTACATTTTAGTGTGACATTGCATTGCCCCCTGAGGACACCAAATATCCAGTTTGGTGGAAACTAATTAATTAAAACATATTGATTCAGTTCTAAATTGTTGTCATCTATGTTGTTGAATGCATGTGGAGCAGCTGTGGCCTGGTCAGTGCACTTCAATGAATCTGCTGTCAGTGATTTTCAGCATCAGCTACGACTAGTATAGTGGTTCTCCTCATGTTACTTTAAAGTTTAGTTTTTTCTTTTCACAACAAGCAGACTTCAGGGACTGTAAATCACCCTGGTGATTATTACCCTGGTGCCTAATTATTGCAACTTCATGCCTGTCAGGTAGCAGGTTAACATGGATCCGAAAGGTTCTCACACAGATTTGCAACAAGTTTCGAGAGGGCATTATTTGGAGAAATCTGACGTTTCTCACCCAGATAAATGTCTGATTTTTTTTTCCTTTAATACCACAATCATACAATAGTAAGACTTTCAGATCGTGACAATTGTTAGTCAGGCTCACACCATCCACCGTCGTCTCTGGCTAACTGGAACTATGTGCAATTATGACAGCAACTAATCACTATTATTCCTGCTAATCTCTTCAGTAATGAAATGTCTTTAGCACATTAACAGCTTTTACCAGAACTCAACACATTCAGAAGTCTCATTTTGCTCAACTAAAATGGCACAATCCAATCTGACCGGACTATTTGGTTACTTGATTAACCATTTCAGCTCTATGGATTCTTGTCCGCACAGGGGCGGCTCCCGAAGCTTCCTCGATAAAACAAATGGAGCAACAGCACTTGGAGTAATTTCGCCTGCTAGATGTGGACTTTAGAATTGGGAGAGTACATGGGCCGTGGCTGATGATTTTCAACCGATGCGTGGACAAGAACGCAGATAAAGAAAGGCCTGCTGTGATCTTGTGCATTTCTTTGTACTTTGCTTTTGCTTGTGTTTGGTGAAACTCTTGCCAAGCTTTTTTTTTTTTTTCAAGCAAAGCTGCTCGTACTTCCTCCTTTACACCTGAAGATACAGTGTTGTGTTTTTTTGGAAGGGAAAATGCGTGATTGGCAATCCTCCCAGCAACAGGCAATAACCTGCGACCAAAATAACAAGGCCACAAGGTGTTGCAATGTGATTAAAGCGGCAATGTCAGGAAAACTCGGGAGAACTCTTAGCCTTTAGATGTTTACCTCATGTCATGGCCGTGAGCTTTCAATATCCTTGAGGTTTTCATTTGCCCCGCAGCCTGAATAAACTATTCTACCTTGATGGCGGCTGAAGAATTTTCCTGTTTCACAGCACAATAAGCCCTCTGAATATTTTACAGTTGCTCATAATTTACATCCCTAACCATGTGCTTAAAGCCATTTGCAGCGCCGTTGCTCACGAGGAGGAGGGGGTGGGAAACAGGAACAGTGGTGCGGAGAGGAATTAAACCCGCCGCAGTTATCGGAAAACAAGACAAATCTGTCTGGTTTGGGATGAACGTTTAAGTACTATCCAGAGAGCGCTAAATCTCCTTGAATCTGTTGTCCCCCATCTCTGCCGTTTTCCTCTTCTTTAAACCCGTATATACGTCTCGCTCCCCCGGTCGCTATCTTTCCTATCACGCCACACCTTCCCTCGTTGACTTGTTTCCCTCTGCCTCCGGGACAACTTTGTTACCGACTGGATGTACCTAATAATTTTCCGCCCTAAAACAACGGCTCCAGACAGCAGCAGTCTTAGCTTCTGCAGCCACCATGACATTTTCCCATCGAACAGACCCCCCGTCTGAAAACATCTAAATGCCAGGCGGACACCACAGGGCACAATTAGACCGCTTTACACTGGAGAGAGAGAGAGAGGAGAGGGGGGCAGACAGCCACCACTGTCCTACAGTCGTTTATTTTATTTTACTAATTGCTTTAATGGGGTTTTCAGGGGCCAGCGTGGTCCTGTAAGCTAGTGGCTGCACACTAACTCCCTGTCTGTCTTCCCTCTGGCTCTATTAAGAGGCTCAGATTGGAGCCGAATCTTTAGTAATGCAATCAGTTGACAAGCACTTGATTGTGGAACCTGCTCATTAAGATATAGTTAATTGTTGTCCTTTTCGCTTAATTGCTTATCAAGCTATGATTACTGACTCTCTCGAACTCACACAAACACACACACAAATGCACAGCAATATGTTGCCGTCACCAGCCAGTCGGTATTTCTTTCCGCCAATACAATGGCTGTGGTTCTCTTATCTGTTGTAAGCCCGAATAGAAGCCGGCCTCTGCTAGAAATCATTACATTTCTGTTAAGTGCAATAATAAGCTTGTTAAGTTGTACCGAGAACGACCACATATGTATATTAGTGAGGTCCATGGCTGGATTTGCTTCCTGAGGAGGCCACATTACAAAAAAATTGTCGTTGGGTACCTCGTATGTGACACCTAGAAACCAACCAGTATTCTAAAATCAGATCACAAGTTTATTAAATAATGATCGGACAATAATTGGCAACAACTTTGTCATTTTTAAGCAAATTCACTAATGCTAGCTTCAGTAAATTGAAGATTTGCTCATTTAATAGTTTCCCTGATTGGTAAACTCAGTATTTATTTATTTTTTTGACTCTCAATTAAACTGAAAAATGGCAATTTTAATACATTAGCATGTAATTGTTGGTTCCTTTCCATCTGTTAATTACTTAACACAGAAAAAAACAATTTCAGGTCTGTAAGACATTCACACAGCTGACAGTGTTTTGGATTAATCATATTATGTAGACCGAAGTAAAGTGGAGTAAATCTGGGGCTGCCCAGTTGCTAATCCAGCCCTGGTGAGGTTTGTTTTTTTTAAACCATGGATGGTAACTACACTCACTTAATCAGAGCTCCAATCAGTCAATTATTTGGCAGCAGTGCAGCGGTACATTAAATCCTACAGAAACAGGTCATGTGCTTCGGTTCATGTTTAAACATCAGGATGGGAGGAACTGGCTGGTTTGAAGCTGCTAATCTTTTGGGATTTTCACCACAGCAGTCTCTAGAGTTTACTTGTTAAACAAAAACCATCCAGTGAGCAGCAGTCCTTAACACACAAACGCCTTGTTGATGAGAGAGGTTAGAGGAGACTGACCAGATGGGTCGGAGCTTACAGAGAGGCTACGGTAACTCAGACAACCACACAGCTGTGCTAAGCAGAAAAAAAGCAGCTCAGAATGAACAACACGCAAAACCTTGAGGTCACTCCAGTCCTGTCAGCCAAGAACAGAAATCTGAGGCTTCAGTGGGCACGGACTCACCGAACTGAGCAGTAACGATAGAAATATGTAGACGTTAAGTTACTATTTGGCACCAATGGCTTGAATTCATACAGTAGGGTTACAGCTGGAGGTGTGATGACGACGGTGATGTTGTCTTGGAAACTTTGGGGCTTTTAATACCAACACTTGGGATCCGGATGCCACAGACGATCTGAGTGTTGTCGCTTGAGGGCCAAAGTTTACCATCTTTTAAATGACTTCCAGCGGGACAATGCACCACGGCACAAACTCGTATCAAACTGCTTTCATGACAGTGTGTTTTGAGGACTTCAGTCGCCTCCTCAGTCAACACATCTGAATCCAGCAGAACTCCTTTGGGATCGGGAAGAACAGGAGGTTGTCAATATGAATGTGTCGCTGACAAATCTGCAGAAATGATGCGATGCCATCATGTCAACATGGAGCAGGATCTCAGAAGATTTCCCAGCATCTTGTGGAATCAATGATGCCAAGAACAGAGGCTTTTTAGATAGGAATGGGAGCCCTGAAGCAGTTGTAGCACAGCGAGTGTGTATTGAGAACGAGATGGCATGCGTCAGGATCTGCATGTGACTGATCGATGCAATCCATATCTTTGGAGGCCCCAGTAGAAGCTTGTATTAAAGGATGTGGGTATTTATCAGGCAGGGAAGACCTATAGAAACCATACACTGTATATAAAAGATGGGCGTACCAACTATGACGTCATTGGATTGTGGAGTAGCAGTTCTGAGCCTTGAGTTTGGCATTTGGCAGTTGCCGTCTTGCCCTTTTGAAACCTGAAATAACAACCTGAGGACACTGCACACGGCGACATGGTAGCTACCTGTCAATCACATGGTAGCAATGCCCTAAAACATGCCTGCATTGTGGTTTTGGGACCATCATTTGCTGCCTATACAACGTCTTGAAATTAGTGACTGCGGGGCCCCCTGGTAGCTCAACAGGTTGAATAGGTGACCCATGTAAAGGGGCTGAAAGTCCCCGACACAGTGACCATAGTTTGAGTCCTACCCACGACCATTTGCTGTATGTCCTTCCACCACTTTTCTCCCTACCTGTCCTACCTCCCTCTCCGCTTACCTCGATAATAAAGGTTTAAAAGGTCCCCCCAAAAAAGAAATTAGCGATTGAGACTATATGTGGAAAATGTTTACTGAGGCACCAAATCGAGTGAGAAGTTTACTTGTTTTATTTAAGACTTCTATACAATTGGACATTTCCAACACCAGGTTTGAGGCACTCCCGGTTGGCTTGTGTTCATCTTTTATGTGCAATCTATGAATAAAACAATGCTACTCGCCATCATGGGAAAAGTAGATTTCAGCATTTTCAGACTTTCAGTATGCTATGAACGCCAAAACAGGATATCTCAAACTAAGTTGTGTCACTTTGCCCTGAAAAAAAAAAAAAAAAAATCTGTCTCCTAACTTTGTGGAAGTGCAATAATAAAGCATTTTTATCTCTTGAAACTGCTTCACCAAAAGTGCACTCTTGACAATAGTCACTGGATGTTTATTGGGAACAGATAATACAGCCTATGTTTCAAAGTCCAATAATGGATTTTTGTATAACGTAGAAATAAATGGAAATCGATACGGGCTTGGGACAGCAAGGAAAATACATAAATCTAAAAAAAATCTCTACAAAAGATGGTTTGGGCCACATTGTTAAGCATATAGGATTTGTAGTTAAAACTTGCAAACACACTCCTTTAATCTGAACACATTGACAAACACACACATATATGCGTGTTCAGAAATGCTGTGTGTTCACATTGTCTGCTCTTAAGCTGCGAGCTGCAGACTGAAACACTGAGTTGATCAAACTGATCCATGCAGTTTTGGCCAAACACTCGTTTTATCTGTGCGATTAAACCTGTGGGCAGCCTGCCTGCAGCCCAGCAGCCGTGTAAACTGAACCAATCCAAATTTGAATAAAGAAATGTCTGTAGACTGGAGCTTTGCATGCGCACAATGTATTTGCCGGAATGAGTGGTTTCGTTGATGTCATTCAGAGAGAGAAAGAGGTCGACACGTGAGATAAAGGAAAACATGGACAAAGAAAGACATTTTTTGATAGGTTTTTAGGACATAACCGGCCCCTGTTTGTGTGGATGCCATGGATTCAGAAGAATTTGAACTCATCTGGGTAAGGGATAGTTGTGCGTTCTTAGTTTTAACGTGACAGCAGTTGTTCAATGACTTTCAATTTTTCTATAAGAGAATGTAGCAAATATTAGCTAGTGAGCTAACGTGTACATTGCTCGCTGTTCTGGTACATGCTAACACTAACTAGCCACCAAACTAGCAGAGAGGTTAGCTGACAATTTAAAATTGAGGTTGCTTAACCAATAAAAAAAGGAAAAACTAGCAAATTAAACAGCAAATATTCTCTATTTTGTTGTGGGCCAGGTTTCTGTGGCACATGAGTGATATATAAAAGTTGATGTTGCTACACAGCTAGCATGTTAGCATCCTTCATTTTGGGCTATTTAGCTCTACATTCCCTCCAAAGTAATAGCAGAAGAATTTAAATGCATCAGGGTAAAAGATAATTGTGCATTCTTGTTTTTAATGTGAAGCCCTGCAGTGTTTTTTTTTTATGATTTTCAATTTCACTTTCATAGAATGTAGCAAATATTATTTTATGTGCCTTCTTATGGCCACAATTTGGCAATGCTACTGTAGCTAACATGTACAATGTTATCTGTTCTCGTACATGCTAACACTAACTAGCCACCAAACTAGCTGGTGATGGTGCAGCAAAGCTAACATGTTAGCTTTACCATTTTGGGCTCTCTGGCTCTTTATTTCTTCAATTTGTATTTGGTTAAAAGTTTACAAACTCTCTGAAGTAGTTGTGTGGACTTAAGTAGTAAATATTTATAGCGTAATAAAAAATACAAAATAACGTTTCTGTGTGTTGCTTCCTTCATTCAATAGCAGGCACATGTGCAGCACCAAACCAGCTTAAAATCTTAATTTATTGTCCACAAACATAATTAATATTAAATACTTAGAGTTGTCAAATGAATAAGTTTGTTTAGGTATTTTAATATTAATTAAAATAAAATAATGTGGTGTGAAATTAGCTGCCTTTTGAATACTTCCTTTACCTCCCATACACAATAATTTAACAGGATGATTCATGATTTAGCTGCAATCTAACACAAAAAGCAACACAACAATGGTATTCACCAATAAGCTCATCAAGACCCAATACATGGAAGGCTCTGTGTTTGCACTTCTTGCACTATTAATTATGGTGTCTTATTATTTGACTCTTTTAAGAAATCATAATGTGCTCCATCACCCTTAGCAACAAGGTCCGCCAGAAAACGATTTAGCATATCACAAAACGTGCAGTATGTCAGAAATACCAGCATGTCCCACTATATCCAGTCTTAACTTGCAGTTTGCAAGCCAGCATGCTTTCGTGGCCGTTCTGACTCACAATCCTCTGTGCAGCGGAAGATTTGTCACATACGTCACATTGTTTCGCTTCATTGATAAACTTGAGCCACTGTGACGAATATATGAGCAAGACGGTCAAAGATTGCGAAGCTTGCAGTATTGTGACAGAGTACGATGTCCCCGTTGTACGCGTGCTGCATGCAACAGTATGCACTTTGTGAAGGCAGCTGCAGTACATATCTACTGAAAAGAAAAAAAGAGATTTGGAATGCATGAAAGTGTTAAAACGTTCTTCATCTTTCTCCTGTTCACATGAAGTCAGAGTGCAGTAGTGGCCTAGGACAGACTGTGCCAACAGCACATTAGCCACCTCCAGCTCCAAAGGTCCTGTCCAGCAGATGGTGACAATGTGAACCAATAATAAATTGGCTGGTCGGCTAAACTAGGCTTTTTTTTTTAATGCACTTTTGCACATTTTTATTTGTGTAACTATCACAGAAGCAGCAGGGCTGGAATTATTGTGCACAACAGTAGAATGTGACAACCAAGTCAAGACAGTTTATAGACATCTAGCCTCACCTATTTCAATCCTACTCTATGCATTTTAGGCAAGTAGTCGATTTTTAAATACAAGTAGCATGTTGGGGACATGATAGGACCAAGTATCCACGAATTACCCCATTTTTTAAACAGATTTTTATTGTAATCTTTAATAAATTACTGCTATTTTACAGGTTTTCACAGTTGTCTTGAAGACCAATAATCAGCATTGGTATCAGCGCTGATAAACCCATATCAGTAGACATAAATGTGGACCAGACTCTCTTATAGAATACATGGATACAGCACAAGGGTACTTCAAAAAGTTCTTGTCCTCCCTTAAAAAAAAAAAACCTCACAGGAGAATAATTGGAAGCGGAAGGAGGCCACATCTTGAGCTTTCAAATACTCAACAACACCAAGGATTCTGGGTCAGTAGGGTGCATGGAGCAACAGTTCAAAGCCACATTTGGCTTCCACCTGTGCTGGGTTGGACGGACGCATTGTCCTGGAGCAGCAGCAGCCAGTTTGGAGCTTCACTCTCCTTGAAAAGAAACGACGACAAACATTTGAGTTTTTGTGGACAGCGAGATAAGGCTTTGTGGTGCACCGTTACGCCCCGACGTCGGAGTTAGACCAAGTGAGAACTTTCTGAAGCACCCTCATACATTGCTGAGGTTTGAAAAACTCCTTTGTGTGTGCATTCACATTGACAATCTGTGCAGATAATAGCAGCCGATTGGTCAAAAAAATAATGCCTCGACATGCTCCATCTTCGCACAGGCTAAATGTGTGTCTTTATATATATGTTTTTGAGCCACTCCAACTTAACTGTGCTTCCTTTTTTGCCCCCGTACGCTCCTCACATCCCGTCTCAGCCCATAGAGTTCCACTGAGGCAGAACACAGGGTGTGTAGGCATGCTTGTGTGTAGGCATCCCGCTTCCCTTCCATCTTCTCCAAAATCCTTCCTTGCTTTTCAGTGATGGTGGATGAGGGAGGGGAGGGAGGAAGGAGGGAGGAAGGAGGGAGGGAGGGAGGTGCAGATGGTCTGGTCAGAGAGAGAGAGAGAGAGAGAGAGAGAGAGAGAGAGAGAGAGAGAGAGAGAGAGAGAGGCAGAGAGTGAGTGGCGAGCGGCGGGCTTTTTTGGCAGGGTCGGCCGGTGGGAGGGCCCATTGTGATGCAACGTTGCATAAATAATGCCACGGGGCTTCTAAATGCTCCGTTGCCATGGGGACCTTTGTGCCTCGGTGAGCACAGTGTGTGTGTGTGTGTGTGTGTGTGTGTGTGTGTGTGTGTGTGCGCTTCATGGCCCCCGAGGAGGCAGAGAGAGAAAAGAGAGACAGAGCGAGAGGGGGAGTCGCAGTCAGCTCAAGTGACACTTGTGGTCTCTCTCTCTCTCTCTCTCTCTCTCTCTCTCTCTCTTCCTCTCCATGTCTTTCTTGGTGTCTCTCTATCGCTGGCTGTGTCCTGACCCGGGACAGATGAGTGTTTTGGACGAGCCTTGTTGTTGTTGCTTTTCTGACCAGAGGGGAGCAAAAGAAATGTGGGATACTTGGTGCACTTTTGTGTCTCTTTCTGTGAAGTATGGTCCATGTGAAGGTACGTGCCATCACTGCTTCCTCTTGTCCTCTGGTTGTATTTTTTTTTTGTCCTACTTTATACCATTATTTTCTACCAGAATAGATTCCATCACGGTTGCTGCCTCTTGCTCTGCAGTAACAGGTGTCTGCCTGTCAGCCTTGAATTGGAGGGAGCAGAGATCGAAGGGGCAGTTGAGGGGGGTTAAAAAAAAAGGAGGGAGAGATCCCTTTTGTTCCACTGTTTTTAAAGAAGACTTGCATCTGAATTCTCATGGGCTAGTTAGTCGGGGCTCCAAGCCGAACAACAACACTTTTTTTTCATCTTCAGCTCCAGAGATGTTGCCTCGAAGTAGGTTTCTTCCTTTCCTTACATCAGCTGATTAAGGTGTTTAGATCGATTTGGCTGCATAAAAAAAAAGTCCGATCACACAGGGGAGAGCATGCAGTTTTTCTTGCGGTGTTTGAGATGTAAATAAGAAAATGCAGCTCCTCCGGTGTTTCTGTAGCCAGTGGCTGGTTTGTATTGGCATCAGAGGATTACAGCTTTTATCTTCAAATTAGCCTTTAAGTGATGAGATCATACACACTGTGCACATCAATGAGCCTCGGGCGGGCGATTGGCTTCTCGCTAAAACTTCAACAAATGCTGTGATGATTGATTTTAACCCACTAAAAACGTGTGAGCACGTGACTTTTATTTCTCTCCCAACTCAAGGATGATTTATTATCAGCTCAGTAGATACAACCAGCTCAGCACAGGTGAATGTTTTTTTTTCTTCTCTTTCTTACCATTTCTGGGGAGCAGCTATATTTTTATCCTCAGTGCCGTGTAAACACATCCATGTATCATCACGTCAAAGTTGTGTAAACAGGGATGAGTCTGCTGTTTAGCGGCGCTCACACTTGTAAGACTTCGCAGCCTCGTGCATGTTAACATCAACACACTGTGCTGCAGAGTCACAACATTTTTCCCTCTGCAACCGCTCGCAGGAGTTACATTTAGTGCTTTGCTGCGGAACATATATGACATTTGGCAGCTGCACAAAGCGCTTTATTGCATCATGAAGTCAGTGGAAGTCCTTATGTAACCCTGTCTGCATACCCACCAGATGATACATCATCGATTTAAGTTGTGCGTCCTCAAAAGAGCAGTTCAAAATCCAGCGTGGTTGTGATGTTTGTGTGTACACGTATCGCAGACATGTTTCTGTATGTGTGCCCGGTTACAAAGAGAAGATGGTGTGTAATTACAGTGACATTTGCAATTTGATTTGTTAACTTATTACATTAATGATTCATTATAATCAAATTGTATCATTATGGTGGGAAGCCCAGAGTTGCCTCAGGCATCATTTAAGCTCCCACGGACCAGCACTCTGCTCTCAATATGCATTGAGTGAAACGCTATGAATAGCATTAATGTTCCCACTTACTTATTTTGAGGTCATTTCAAATGTTAAAGCTATTACAAGGCTGTTGTGCAAACAGGCTTTTTTTTTAATGACATGCATTTTCTTGCTGAATGTATGTAGCTTAATTCGGCTGGAAGCTCCCGCAGGGCGTTTTTGTCTCGCGCTGTTGTTGTACGAGCAGCGGGTTTATCAGAGGGTCTTATTTTTCTTATAGCAATGACACGTCGCCTGTGTTTTTTTTGTCACTTTCTTTGTGTTTTTTGGTGAGTTCCTCTTTACTTAAACGCTGCTTTGGGAGCAGTGATTGATTGTATCTCCTGGTCTGACACGACTTATTGTAATTATGTCACTTTTATTATCTGGAAACCCACCAGAAAACTGTCACAAAGCCCTTTTGAGATCTAAATCATACCTCTGGAACCAGTTTATAGGTTCCGTGTGTCCTGATTTGAAACAATCCACAAACCAAAGGGATTGATTTTTTTTATTTTTTTTATTTGTTTGTTTGTTTGTTTTTAACAAATCGGTAAATTCAGTTATGTTTAATCAGCTATAATGATCGCAGCAGCAGACACAACTACTATAATCAGCTGCTGGTTTGTTTGTGAATCAGCTAATTAGTGGTTATTTATCACACATAAATGAAGCATAAAAACAAAAGGCTGCTTGCATGAAGCCACCGTATGGACAGATTTGTTCTATACTGGCGCGTACAAGTGACTGATTCAGATAGATCTGGCTGAAATTTACATCCTTGTCATACAAAAAAAGATAACCAGCTTTTGACTTCAGATTTGTCATGTCTCAATCTGAACAGATAATGTTTTTTTAAATTTTTTTTTTAAGGCAGTTCATGTTCCTACACGACAGCTTTTAATTTCTCAACAACTACTGACGAACTTACATTTGTTTCTGTGGATGAGTTCCAGCAGCGGAACCACGCTAATGTTTATCACGTCGAAATGACACGAAATGAGAAATTTACTCGTTAAGTTTAGTGTGTTTGAGGAGTCAGACTTGGAGAAACTGATGCAAACATTTCTAAGAGGATATAAAAGTAGAAGAGAGTCCGGATACTAAAAATTTCATGCGCGAGTGTGTTATTTATGGAGAATTTCAAAAGTGTATTGGAAACAGACTCAGTCATGACTCACTCATGAAGCATCGGATTAAACATGCTTCTGTTCTGCTGGAGAGACGAAAATTCCCCCAAATTAAAACATGAAACAAACGTAATTATGTCCAACGCGCTTTCACCGTCGTTCTAATCGAAGCGTGACTGAAGCGCTATGAATGACGTCACCTTGTTGCGATCTTCCCCTGCACCGGTTTAACGCCACTCAGCTGGAGAATTAGTGTCAACCGGCTGTTTATCTCGTTTCCTAATAATCACGTAGCGGCGGCGGATAAAAACGCACGCTCATTTGCATCCCCGTTTAAAGTTTGCACGAAATTTGGACGGAAATTAGCTCATGAGGCAACCGCTCGCCTCGACAGCGGCATCGGCTCTCTGAAGTACACGTGCACGGTTTTTACTTGGCTGCTCCAAGCATCCTGGAGATCTTACCACGGTTCTTCTGCGAATTTAGTCTGTCTTAGTGTCTCTTCATGTAATCCCAGACTGACTCAGCGATGCTGAGATCAGGGCTCTGGAGGGGCCAGACCATCTGCTTCAGGGCTCCTTGTTCTTCTTGTTGCTGAAGGTAGCTCTTTATGCAGAACCATAGACTGTATAAAAGATGGACGTAG
>NW_007578178.1:276964-287442 GCF_000690725.1 Stegastes partitus
AGAACTGACCAGTCAGGTGGTATGTTGTAAATAGAAACATTTCATATTCACATCAAGCAGCACATGCTAACAGCAGGATAGGAATCCATACAGTGTTTACATGATTTGTCAGGCGAGCATCTGACTGACGCTTTCATCTGAACCTGACACTTTACGTGAAAAAAGAAATCCGTCGCCCAGAAACCCTCGAAACCTTCATCTGTTGTTTCTCGGCGGCGGAGCAGCAAATGTCACATTCGAGACGGCTTCGGTTTGGTGTCACAGTTTTGCAACATGTCAAACTCTTGTGTGTGACTATCTGGCAGTGTGAAACTGGCAGACACTCTGATATCTGGCCTGTTTTCCCACCACAGACTGCAGAGTCCATTTCACAACAATTAAAAAATGTGTCAGAGACAACGGAGCCAAAATAATGTTCAGGATGACTGTAAATGTGACAGTAAATAAACAGACAGATTGTTTTGACACATTCTGTCTCTCCCTCCCTCCCTCTCTCTCTCTCCCTCCCTCTCTCCAGGAGTTGCAGTTTGAACGTCTGACCAGGGAGCTGGAAGCCGAACGACAGATTGTTGCCAGTCAGCTGGAGAGATGCAAGCTTGGCTCTGAGACCGGAAGCATGACTAGCATCAGGTGTGTGTGTGTGTTTGTGTGTCTAACACCTGTCAGATCCTCTTCTGTACACTCTACCTGCGTGTCAGCTGTGCTCTTGCAGGTGACTGGCTTTACAGCTGGTCGCATTAGACGTACACTCCTTGATTTGTGTCCAGAATTCATCTGTGTGCTGAAAACCACAGTCCGGCTCACTGTGTTGTTTTGCTCTTGGCGCTCAGACAGAGCGATGTCCTTGCATTCCTCTGGTACACCAGATTCTGTTCTGTCTCGTGCACTACAGTGGTCATTTAGTTTGAGCTGCAATGTGTATTTATCAAGTTTTTTTTCCCCCCTTTTTGCCTGCTTTGGCAGAACTGCAGTGTGGTCCACCAGTTTATTTGTCATCGCTACAAGATGTGTTACATCAACAGTCAATTTGAGGATTCTGGTTTGCTGTAGTGCAGTCAAAGAGTGGGAATTCAAAGGTTCTTATATATCAACGATGGGTAATTGTTGCTGTGTTTTCTGTATGTAGTTAGAAAAAAAAGGCTGTTAAATGGTCTGTAATCAGTGTATATCGTTCCCATTTATGTGAACCACTATGGACCTCTACTGTGCTAAGTAGATGCGTTATCGTCCATTATGATCACTGATAAACAGAAAGTAATTCTAATAATGTCGACAGCCTTTTGTGGTCGTGTGAATAAGCGCATGTAAAATCTGTGGTGGGTTCTGTGCAAAATGGAGCTTTGTTGTATGTGGTAACCGTAGTGACAGGATGTTTTGGTAGTTAAACCGAACCAAACACTTACTGAAGAACACAGAGTGAAAGTGAAAGTAAAAATGAGACTTAAGGCAAATAATAATACTATATGAGTGGCTGAGGACTGGGCTTTTGTTTGTCTATGTGTAACAATGCAGCTACATCACTGTTTAACGGGGTAATGACCGCCTACTGAGCCTACTAGAAGGTGGAAGAGTTCCCCTTTGGCCCATTCGTATGGAAATGTTGGACCATTTAATGAGCTGATAACGTCCACATTGAGTGGTTGAAAAGACTGGTTACCTTCAACTGTACTTAAATCTCAGTGATCATTGAAACAGTCCAGACAGAGTGTCAGACAGCGCTACCTCGCTAGTTCGTTACACGAAGCCAAACAACATTAATAAGCTTTTTTTTCTCTCATTGGAGGAGGAACACAAGCTGTAGCACTGACATATAGTATTGTCACCTAGTTTGACCAGTTTTTAAATTTATATTTATATCATATTTTGTCTTCTTAGCACTGTGTTGGTCTTCACAACTTTTGAATTCTTAAATACTCATCTGTGTTCGCCAGTACAAGTCACTAACTTTGCTGCTGGCAGCAAGCTTACAGTGGAGTTATTACATTTCTTGTTTTGCTTAAAAAAACAACAGCAGCCTGCTATAGCTGGAAACAACACTGGAAGTGAGTGAGAATAAAATTAAAGCTACAGGCTGCAAAACAAAAGCAAAACAAGCTAAAAGATGCTAAAATGGTCCACTGACATCACAAGAGACTCCTTCGACATTATACTTCACATTTCATTCATTGGTATCTAGGGCTGGTCCGAATAGCAGTTCTAGCTTCTGAAATCATCTCTCTGGCAAAGGAAGCTCAAGTGGACCTCACCTTTCAGCTGCCCATCTAAGAAACCCACCTACAGGATATTGGGAGATCAAAATTGATATCTCGATTACAGCACAGCGAATGAATAGTTGGCTATTCAGGCCCAGCCCTTTTGGTATCATGAAAATATTGACTGCTGCAGCTTTAATATTCTGCGCTAACTTCTATTATTATAACAACACACACTCGTCATATAGGCTTGTGACTACTGCTGATTTGTAGAGTAAAATATAGATCCATGTAGCTTTTTTTTTGGCATCTCAAGCATTTTCAGCTCCTAAGAAATGTTCCCAATACTTATATAATTTCTTTAACACAACCAGAGGAGCTGTTTCTACTCATCAGGTTTTCACACAACTTCATTCTAGTAAATATGTTCACTTTAGCTGACCTCATTTTAAAAACACACGTTGGCTGTTGTCATCTCTTACTATCATCATCACTGTGTTTGCTGTTCAAATTAAACATGCAGAATAAGAGCAAAGACGTGGAGCTACAAGCCCGTCCTTCTGTAAAACACGTTGTTCAGTCATTTTTTTTTGTTGAAAATGTCCAATAAATTACCATTCTGAAGCTGCACATTGACTAAATATGGCACCATTAAGCTGAGAGATGTGAGAAAAATGGACCTTTGGATGGAACTGAACTTGACAGAAATACAACATTTACAGATAATTTTAGGGGAGGTGCGTGACCCGATGAATGATTGAAGATTGTAACAACACATGCTGATAATCGGTCGTATATAAACGATTATTTTAGTGGTTATGGGACACACGCAAGCATAAACTGTAGAAACTGCAAAACGTACTCATCGTCATCGCACCAGACAACAAATCTGCATTATTTTCCAGCATCACCGTGCCAACTCTGTCACAATTAGGTTGATCAAAGCATTATTACAGTTTAAATGAATTTTGGCTGGCGTTTGATGGCACGGAAAACAAATCCTCATCGTTGCTAATGTAACTGTGTTTTTGTTCATTAAAAACAGCAACTGCTTTTCACAAAAGAAAGAATCAAACAATGTGCAGCTGTCACAGCCGTCTATTGTGCTGCTCAGAGACTCTATTTTTTTTTTCTTACCAGTAATGATAAGAGGAAGAAAACTGTACACAATGTGAAGCGACTGTCAGATTATCTGCCGCTGATTGAGTTTGGACCTGAGCCTCATCTCAGCGCTGAGCTCAAAGAACACATTCTACACATTCCACACTAGTCCCGCCGCGAAAAACGCCACTCCTGACACAATAGCGGTAATACACTTAGCCTTCCTCTCAGGACAGCGTAACACGATTAAAGCCTCTGTCTCCATTTCTCTGTCTCACGCCCTCTCCCGTACATGCACAAAAATAGACGCGCACAATCCATCATCTTTTCTTCTCTTTGATTTCGTTAAGCGAGCGGGGATTCCGTCCGTCTCAAACTAATTACTCATCTGCCTGTATTGTAATTCTCATTTCAATTTGAGGGGTGGACCAACAAAGAGCAGGAAGATGGTCTAAAACCGATTCATTCACCGGTCTAATTAACCGGTGCGTGCATTCGGGCTTCTGTCGCAGGGCTGCGTTCAGGGCCTCGGTTTAAAGCAGCAGCGACATGGGATGGAAGAGGTGGCGGGTACAAAACACACAACTTCCACTTCGTCATCCAGCTGCACGCAGATGGAGCAAATGCTGCCGTCTTGCTAACTGGATTAGATGGGTGTGTTATTTAGCGAGCGGTCCTGTGGATTACACTGTCTTCCATTGCTTTTTATAGGCCATTCACTTTGTTTGACTCGGAGGTAATTACTAAATGGACAAATGGTTTGGCAAAACACACGAGTCCACCAAGGCAATGTGCTGGAGGTTGTGTCGTGCCTAAAGCGTTCAGGATTTATTGTTCAATTACCTCTGAAACATTAGTATTGCTGCTGTTCTGAATAGTTTTATTCATCGCTACTTGTCCCGGAGAACAGAAGGGCCAACATGTAATCGGCAGCAACAATTCACAGACAGGAATTTGTCTTGGTAGCATTTGTGGCGAAGCATATTGATACAGCACAAGCTTAAATTGATCTAAAGTGGCTCAATAGAAGTAAAACTAACTTTATATTGTTGCGGCATTTTAATTTTTTTTGTGCTTTGATGCAGAATATAGACGTATCTGTTTCTAAATCATTATAATGACAAAAATACAGGATGCCTCATAATATAATATAATATGAAATGTAAGAAGTCTGGTAATGTATTACCGCTAGAGCTAGTTTATCGTCTATTAGCATCACTGCTGCATTTTTCACTCCACTCGCCTCGTGTTGGTTAATTTTAGCTGCTAGTTGTTTAGCATGAATAATAATATAAAAAAGGAGATGAGTTTTCCATGCAAATTAGTACAAATTACTTGTACTAGAATATTTTATTGTTTTACAGCAATCTATATAACTTTTAAAATGCTGACTACTGTTAGCTATTGTTAGTGTATTTTTTGGCACTTTCCTGCACGACTTACGCCCATATTCTTTGTGAAAACATTTAAATAGTAGCAATATACATTTATCCACTTACTATGTTTGCAAAAACATGATGTTAATTAAAGCTGAGGTAGGCAGGACTATGGAAAAGACAGCAGGCTGGCAGGTCAATCTGTCGACATGACCCCTACATTTAGATATAGGAGAAGAACAGCAAGCTCTAAATATAGTATTTACTGGATGTATTTCCAATTCTCTCAGTGGAGATATTGATATGTGTTTTATTGCATTTATTGTGAGACTCTTATAAACTCTCTTTTTGATAAACAGGAGTTTGTTTTCTGAGTTGCTTCGCAGTGTAATGCAGCTGTTGCCAGTAGTAACTTTCACTGCCATCTGAAGGGACAAGCATGCACACCTGCACTACAGTGACACCCTCAGAACACTGTTATTGGTTCCCATCCAATGCCTAAAGCCCAGATCTAAAGCCTGGAACCAGAGCAAAGAGGAGGTGCAGGAGTCTAGTTTCCTCTTAGAGCACTTGAATTACAATATATTGGAAGGTTAACCCTTTATAGGGCACTCACTGAAATACTTAGACATTTAAAATTTCAACCCTGGGGTGTTATTTGTGGATATGAGGGGAATTTTTTTTTCTTTTATGACTTTAAAAAACAAGTTTTAGACTTAGGCTGAAAATCAAAGTCAAAGGAGTTACCGTAAACGTTTCCTCGCCTACCAAAAAATAAAATAAAAAGTCACTCATGATTGGTCAGAGGTCGTAGTGACTTCACTGATTGGCTGCATGAAGTCATGTGAGTCTGCTGCCTGCCATTTTGAAAGCCTACAAAAGTTACCATACATTAATAATGAATGAGTTAATATAACATTTTTTTGAATTCTGCCTACCTCAGCTTTAAGGAGGACTTCGATATGGGAAGAAAGGCTTCATTTTGTCAAACAACATATTAGTTGTATCTTCTCTACTCATAATTATCAACATAGCCAAGGATTATGAACTCAATCACTTTTCTCTCTCACGACCTCATTAAACAGCACATTAAATGTATAAATTGAAGCATAATTCTGCCCAAATCCAGTTAATCTGTCTAACCACCATGACGTGTGGAAGTGATCTCGCTAGCAAGCTGCATTAGAGTTCTGTTTTTTTGACAAATCCACCACAGACAGACCGTCTTATTGTCTTTCCCAAAGCAGCAGCTCTAGTTTCTGTTACCCAGATAAACCACAAGTTCATAGACTGAGGCGCAGTAGATATAATATGACCAGCAGTGATATGACCGGGGGGAACACAATGGTTGGGTGGCATTTTCAGACGCCTTGGCCGGTACCTGCGATAGACAGAAAGTAGCAGAACAATAGAGGATGGGGCTGTGCGTTTGTGCTCGGTGTAGCCTTTCCTGGCTTTGTCCTGGATTAACTTTGCATTTGGGGAGTTGAAAAGAGGTAAGAAAAACTGAAAACAAAGTTTGTGTCACAAGAAGGGCATCCCCAAAAACCAATTAATATGTCAAGCATACACCAGTTTTTTTTTTCCCAGAGACGCCCTGTCGGTTGACCTTCTTTGTCTTGAGTATTTAGCTTTGATATCTCCATTAAAGAGCGAGCAATGGAGCGCCTACTATAATGGAAACGTGTCTGCAGATAGTCAGGTTACACCAGAGAAAAATTGAAATATGAATGAGCGTTGAGAGCGGCCATGTGGCTGTGGGGGAGCTGCCAGTTCAGGAATCTGCTCCTGTTGTGTTGTGGAAGATAAAGACTTTCAGAGGTGCTAATGAGTTCTTCGGCTCTGCCTTTGTTTCCGGTATTAATCAGTCACCACAGGTCACAGTGTGCGCCCGGGCATATGCTGCTGCTTTATCACTTCAAAAAGCACAAATCCTCCGTGTGTGTGTGCGTGTGTGTGTGTGTGTGTGTTGCTCTATCAGTCAAACCGAGACAATGTTTTAGTTTGCACAAAGAGGTGCGTGACATATGTTGCCTCATCAGTTGAAGGACCGTTCCGCCTCAAATGTCACGGCTGAAAGTGATACTCTGACAGGTTTTCTGGCCTTGGATGGAGCAAGGAAATTGTGCATTTTTAAGATTATGGATGTATTAAACATATTTACACTGAGCACTAGTCTGTCATACCTGTCACTAAACCCTCTATGAACCACGTCTCCTCGCTCAAATCTCTACGATGGCATCAGCCTTTAAAAAATACTTAAATTTGCTTCATATATTTCATATCTTGTGTGCATAAAGCCAAGTAAACATGCTAACTCCTGAGCTGTTTTCTTGCCAACTATCACTGTAGTGTGTTTGCCCTCAATTCACTTCTAAATTCTCTCGTCCTATTAGCTTAATTTCTGCTGCATCTCCGTACTTCTTTCAGCTCTGTCTGTCTACATTTTTCTTTCCATCTCTATCTGACCTTTTTCCCTGCTGTCAGCTGTCTTTCTGATCCAGAAAACAGGGCTGGTTTGTTGGAGCTCTACGGTTAAGACTTATTATTTTGCGCCCTGTAGCTGTTTTCTGTTTGGTTCGCTTGTATAAAATGATAACACGGTTACCAGTCTGATCTAGACCTTGCTTTGAGTACGCTGCATTTTTTAAACCAGCCCCCCGAGTGGTTGGTTGACTCTGATCTCACGCGGCTACATCACGGGTTAACAGTCTGTAAATTGGAAAATTGAAATATAACAAGGGAGGAAGGCCTCCGGGAAACAGGGCTAGCTTCTCTCTGTGTGCAGCCTCTGTAGGTGTGCCTCCCTCAGCCTCCTGTTTACCTGCCCCCCTGACTACAGACCCTTTATCTAATCGTCCAAGTGGGCCTCTGACAGCGAGCACACACCCAGTAGCTACTGATATCTTTGCTCTGGTGGCACCGTGGTGGATAGCCTCCTCCTAGGCCAGGCTATTCGTCTGCCTCTTTTGGCCGTGCCTATTTGCGACATTTGTCTGGTAATCGGATGCGCGGCTGCTTGCTTGTCTGGCTGCTGAGTGGCGACTGTGTGTATATGTGTGTGTGTGCGTGCATAAGCATTGGCTGTGACCACAGCACCCGGCGCGACCCACCGCCGCTTGTCTGGCGAGAAAATGTGACCCGTCTTGCGAGCCCAGTGAGGGCCCATTACCCAGAAGCTGTCAGGGCTCTCGGCTGCCAGCTTAGACTCACAGCGCTGTGGCTCGGCCCTCAACACACACACTGACAGAGATGTTTGCAGAGGGGAACAGCTTTACTCAGAATGACTGCCTGGTTTTATTAAATTCAAAATCTCCTTTCTAAGAAAGGTCCCTAATGGACCTGAAGGGAGGAAAAGACTTTCCCCACTGAGGTAATCTGAGGAATGTATTAAAGTTCCATGTTGAACATTTCTGACAGTCAGAGAGTCAATATCAGGCCCGTCAGACGAAGAAATTCACCCACAGCTCTGCTCTGTGAGTAACATAGTACCAGGACTTATAGGAATGAAGCTACAACAATAAGACATAAAATTAGGTGTTTGTTCTTTAACTCATTAACAGTCTTAGATGTTTGATCATGATTTGACTACATATTGCAGGATAGATTTGCTACAGACACACAGAGCTAATAAACCTTTTTCACCCTAGAATAGAAATGTGTCAGTGAAAGCGAACTACAAAATAACTGCCAGTAGCCTGACAGCTAATCAACTCCTGTCAGTGATGGAGATTCAGCTCGGAATCGCAAAATCTACCCCAGTCAGGCCTGTGTCGAACAATTTCAAAAGCAATAGAACAGAACTGAAATTAAAAGCCAAAAACTGGAAACTGGCCTTATCTCTTCATCCACAGATTATATCACACAAATCGTGCTTCCTTGGGCAGAGCTGGGGTGGGACCAGTTTCTGATATAGTCCTCAATTAAGAGGATCCTGTTCGATTTCCTGCACTGGTCCTCCCGTCCTCCGGCTGCCACAGCCAACGTGAGTGCACTGGAATCCTGTCTGTTAAATGTCACCATACGCAGGATGTAACTGTTATTGAATTTGCTTCTGGCAGCGTCATAGAGATGCAACGTCAAATGACCTCATCCAGACGAAGCGGTGGTATGAGGCCGAGGCAGGCAGATGCCAGATGCCGCTCCGCGATTTTAGCTGCTCTCCGAAAGTTAGCTTTTAGCCTCGGGTACGGTTAGACTTTGCGGAGTCGACTGGGGTTTGGAGGACTAGTTGGGCTCAGGGTGGGTTTCTGGTAAAGGTCAGGGGGAAATCACTACTTTTTTAGCCCACTTTCCATGCGTGTGTGGAATATCACTTTGAACATCATTCTCAGTGTCTAGTACTTTGAATCATCAGTGATTCATCAGTAAAGTGTTTGTTCTAGACATACAGTACTTAAAACTAACATTCTGCACTTGTGTATCCACCCTCTTGCGTTCATCTGTTCATTACAAATACCGTAGACACAACAACAAATCATTATTCACTCAAAGAGTTTCAGTGCCACATATGCGCATGTAACACATACATACTGAGCAATTATCCCTTAATATCGTCACACCCAGGCCCTCGTTTAGTAGGTAAATTACATTACACATACTACTGTTTTCTTACCAAAGGAAGAGCCTCAGAGTCAAAGCTTACTACATCAGGATGAGTCACAGAAGACGTACTGTAGCTGCGACACGTGCACATGAAGCAGTCTTTTTTTCCTACTCCTATAGTGCTGTAGGCAGTCAGCTGCACATCTAAATATACACTTAATGATTGTGAGTTAGATTTTTGAAGCATTGAAAGAGGATCAAATAGAGATGAGGAGGGTGAAACAGGAGGGAAGAGGAAATAAAGAGCGGCTTTGCTGTAGCTTTGCTATGACGGGGAATTCTACACGTAGCTTCACATTACTGCTGTAATTACAAACTGATGGTGGTTTACAGAGAAGCCGTCATGTCACTGCTGAATGTGAGAAAAAACGCTCCACACTGCAATAAGCCTCCTCGGTTTGATTGTGTGGCTGCGTTATAGCCTCATTACCAAGTACAATCAGGAAGGAATAATAAAACCTGTAATTTTTTTTCTTTATCATTGACACAAACTCCTTATTTATTATCTTGTTTAATCCAAATGCTGCGTTGGGGTCCCGTGGCCCGTTTTAACAGCACAGTAAACATACATTATGTTGCTTTATCAGCTCGATGCTTAATGACTTTTCCTAATTTTGTTAGCATTGTTTATGGACATAATTTTAAACTGATGAGTTGTTGCAGAGAATTTAGCTGTGAGAAATGGTTAAATTGGATTTTAATAAGCTCTTTATTTTCCGTCATGACTGCGGATGGTAGCTGGTGGAAGAATGAGGCTGAGTATCGTATATTTATCCTTTTTCTTTTTTTCTGGTCACTTATCATTGGATAGTTCTCCAAAACATCAGTCCGTGTTTTGACTGATGATTATTGTATTACTTATTATATATTTATTATTATTATGTTTCTGATCTCTGCTGATATGTTGATTTCTTATCGTCTAAATTTAATTTCACCAGGTATTATGAGTATGATGTCTGCGAGGATGCTGCCTGTCTTGGACACTCTCAATGAGCCTGTTCCTGGTTAAATAAAGGTTAAATAAAATAAAAATAAAGTTTGCTTTATTGACAGGCTGCTGCACCTGTTGCATCTATTATTAAAAATGGCAACTAGCTGCATTTATGTGGTGCTAATTATCCAAAGTGCTTTAAACACACATTCATAATAATAATAATAATGGCAGGACGATGCAAGATGCTGACCTGCTGACTTCTAAACAACG
>NW_007578178.1:287678-321162 GCF_000690725.1 Stegastes partitus
AATGCACGCAATAAAACTTACACAGCATTGTAATATAGCCAACGTAACCACAGCATTTGACTTATATTTCTGATCTGCTGCTACGTTCTGAACCATCCACACCTCTTGGTTCATCTGCTCGACTTTCTGTCCCCAAAGTCCAAAACAAGGCTTTCAGTTTTTACGCAGCACATATCTGGAATAAACTCTCAGAAGACTGCAGATCTGCTTCAACTCTCAGCTCTGTTAAAGTCAAGGCTTTTCCGTTTGCCTCTGCCTTTCATTAAATAATGAATGCTTTAAACTGCGCTGTAGCTTTTCAGTTTCCATTTTATATTATTGCATTTAATTTTTAATTTCATTTTTTTTCCTCCTACTCTTTTATTTTTAACTTCCTCTTTTAATTGTGCTAAAATATCATTTTAATATTGCTTTATGTTCCTTTTTATGTTTCATGTCATGCCTTTATAGCATCACAGCGGTGCGTTTTGTTACAAACTGTACCAGACAGACCACTGTTACTATTAATAACACCAGCAGGCTGAATGACATTTATTTCCCTGTGAGTTACTTTGCTGAGAAAAACATATTTAACACAAAATTTGTCCTCATTTAGGAATAAAAAACGATGCCTAATGGTCTTTCCGTTGTCACTTTTGCTAAATGCACAAGCCTAGTTTTTTTGGCAAAGGGCAAGCTTACCATTTCTGCATATTGGGTTTAAATAAAAGCAATGAAAACATATTTAAATTAGTTCTGTTGGGCCAGAAAACAATGAGGACATTTTTTATGTTAACGTGACATTTTAACTAATTTGTCATCTGCGGTGAACTTATTAGCTGTTTTCATTCTACTTAATATCGCAATTTTTGTTTTGTTTAGTTGTTTTTTTTCTCTCCCAAGTTAAATATTTATTTGTATTTGGAGGGACATCTTGGACCACGCTCTCGATCATGCCCATGAAGTGCATCATCTGAAATCGCATTACACGCTGCTCTCTAAATGCCAGTGCTCTGGGTGGATATGCTGTCGATGAAACGCAGACAAACTTTTAGTTAAAGGCCACTACCTCTCAGCCAGCGTCCTCGAAGCCTGAGTACAGCTCTGCTCAAGCCTCTGGTATTTTGAAAAGTTGATAAGCCTCTGAAAGTTTTTTGATTAAAAAAAAAAAAGAAAGGGGGGAAGAATATCTTGAATTTGATTAAGCAAAGTGCACTGCTTTAAACTTCTTTCTGACATTAGGAGGGCTTTGGTATTGGAAGACATCAATACTTTCATTTACACTTAAAACTTTATTCGGTTCCTTTTGGATTCCTGTCCAGGCTTTCATCGGCTCAGAAACACGGCCATGCATTGACTGTAACGGCGATAACGGCGTTGATGAGGATGTAGGTGATGAGGATGTTAATTTTTAAGCCTCCATTGATCTGGAGAAGACTGACTGCTGGGTGATGACAGCGGTGGATTCATCCCCATGTTCTTGCTATTGATCTGGGAGGCAGAGGAAATAGGAAGGAGGAGTGCAAGTTACATTTTAAACACCAGCGTTCGGTGTGATCCATACCGAAGTCTGCGTATTGATCTGATGGAGTGACCGTGGAAAGAAGGGGGAGGGGGGAAAACGGAGGAAGGAGAAGGTCAACGTGGCTCCTTGTTCATAAAACAAATGGAGAAGAGGGTCGAGGGCAGGGGAAATAGAACGAGGAGCGCTGTTAGTTCCAGATCTGTGCACAATAATACAACACCAACTTTCAGACTCAATGCAATTTCACACGCTACGAGAGGGAAGTAGTGGCAAATGAGGACGATCTCTGTTGGTTGACGGTGTGACAGAGGCTGGATTAGCAGTCAGGCGGAGCGATGCCCTCGGGAGCATCGTGTCGCTTGGAGTAATTTAATGTCTTGGATATTTGTTTGGGAATATGCACGACTCCAACCAAAATAATCAGGTTGTTAACCCTGCCAGCCCGAAGCCATTTTCAGGGTGATTTCACTACCTTTATTTTGAAGCTTTTATCTCGGTCGTTATGAGGGATAACCATGCATGTTGTTCCAGAACATTCGAGGCTATTCAGATCTTTCATCATTTGATGTGATGAGACTCATAGATTTTCAGCCTTTATATAAAAAAGTAGAGACATCACTCTGTAGGGGAGTTATGCAACATCAGAGCCATGATGGTGGGACGCTGTATGATTTAGAAATTGGGAAAATATTCCTAAAACAAGTCATTATTTTATCAACTGAAGTGTTCACATGCAGTACTCGTACACAGGTAACATGCACTCATCACTTAACTGCATTCTTGAGTCACCGCAGTGAAAAGCGAATCCAATATTCTGTGTTTATTTTTATTTTTCTTGGTTGTAATGTCAACACTGTGTTGGAGACCAAGCAAAAAATGTGCCGTAATTTCACAGAGAATCTACCAGTGTGATAATAACGGTTAAGCTCTGCTGTTTAGTTTGATACGTGGAACATTATGAAATGATAGAAACCGAGAAACGGAGTACGGATAAGAGTGAAGAAATAAGTAAAGCTAATACTTTGCAGAAGTGTGATCTGTCATAATGTGATTACTTCAGTGTACAAATGTGGTACAAGCATGATTGCAAAGCTCCGTTTCCACGCTTTCTTTTCATACGTATTCCACATGTAAGCAGGGATAAACTCAGGAGTAATTCAAGCAGGAGTAACGGGTGTGAAGATGGATGAAAGCTGTATGCAAAATGCATCCATCCATCCATTCATCCATCCATCCATCCATCCATCCATCCATCCATCCATCTATCCATCTACCATCCATCCATCCATCCATCCATCCAGGTAAAATAATTAATGCAATGTGGATCCGTGGTTAGCATTGTTCTCCGGCTTCCTCCCACAAGGTCCAAAAACATGTTGAGGTCAATTGGTGATTCTAAATTGTGAGTGTGCTTGGTTGTCTGTCTCTAAGTGTAGCCCTGTGATAGACTGGTGACCTGTCCAGGGTGTGCCCTGTCTTCATTCTAAGTCAGCTGGGATAGACTCCAGCCCCCCGTGGCCCAATGAGGATTAAGCGGTGTATAGATAATGGATGGATGGATATTTATACATTATCTCCCCTACCAACAGTGCGTCGCACAGATAAGTAACTGGCATTGTTGGAAAAGGTCTGCTTGTGCAGTTTCTTTAATATGGTGCTTAACCACTCGGCAGTTGAGCTGAAAAAAAAGTGGATGTGAATTTGAAAATCGCATCCGTCTGACTCTAAGGGTCAACAGGGATCCTATATTATTACATTTTGCCAAGCTGTCTTGTAAAGCAGCTCCGTTTATCACTGCCATCTAATTAGGTGAGTCCCCACTCAGGAAAAAAAAAACGACCCCAGAGTCATTAATGCAAGCAGCTTTATTACAATCCATCTACCTAAATATATAAATTATTGTAAGTCACACAACAACATTCTCTGTTTGTCGACTTGAAATACGTTTTAGTGTAAAGTTACTCTTTTTTTGGACAAATTTTATACCTGTTTTCCCGCCACTGTCAGCAACCATCAGAATAATCAAAAAGATATAGTGAATGTTTTCACATGTTCTGCGCTTGTGGTGGAACGCTGTGAGAAATGTAACTTGCTGCCATTTGTCCTTTAGTAAAGCATAATTTTCCGCTTTGTTATCCATATTTCCACATTAAGGTATTCCGAGCACAACAAAAATCATTCCCAATCTGTCACCATGTGAAGATAGAGGAAGTCTGGAAACAAACAAACAGAAAAAAAAATAAAAGAGCTGGAAACCTGAGGGAGGAACACGGATGAAAAAGAGGACAGAGGGTTGAAAAGAGGACAGGGAACGAAGAGAGGAGCTGACTTGGATGCAAAGTAAGAGAGGAGGGTGAGAGGGGGAGCGCAGAGGGTGAGGAAATGAGCCAGGAGGCAAAAAAAAGGCCGGGGGTGGGTCGGTGGTGGTGGTGGTGGAGGAGGAGGTGGTGGAAGTGGAGGAGGGTTTGCATTCTCATGTTGAGCCTTTTAACCTGCCGCCCTGCAAACACACGCAAACACACACTGAGTTAGCATGAGTCACTCGGAGACCCAGACATACTTAATAAGACTAATATCCTCCACCGTCACAGACAGGCTCTGTCTGTTACCCATGACTCTGACTCTGTGTGTGTGTGTGTGTGTGTGTGTGTGTGTGTGTGTGCGTGCATGCTAACTGGCTCCAGTGTTAGCACAGTCATCTGCGACTATATTATTGATCTGCCAGCAGAACGGAGACAGGACTGTCACAGTTAAGCTCCAATGAAAACCTTCTTAGTCCACAAACACACACACTGAGACACACACACACACACACACTGAGACACACACACACACTGAGACACACACACACAGGGAGATTTTTGCTCACAGACACACAAACATGCCCTCAAACACACAAATACATATTCATGCTGACTTGAAAGAAGCCTGTTCTGAAATATTCAAGCTTGAATACAGAATCTGTGAAGACTGAAATATGCAAAGCTGCTAATACAATATTTTGGACAAATTTAGTTAAACACTATACAGCACTTTTTCTTTAAGGACATTTCTCCTTGTTGGTTTGTTTCAAGGTAATTTGAGTTGTTTGCTGGCCATATTTAATACACTATCTTATCAGGGTTGTGTATCTGCAGGTCAGGTGTGCTCACTGCAAAAAACTTTGTTTTCAGTTTTGTGTGAGTCTCATAAAGGTTAATTGCCCTAAGCCGTGTGTTGAGAGGTGTTGATTAAAATAATTTTGAAGAGAATGTAGTTTCTGACCTGATTTGTAATCATAATTTTTGGGGCAAATTATATAAAGTTGAAGAAAACATCAGACTTCTTTCTACTTTTCCCAGATTGTTCAGTCACCAGGAGGTCAGGAGCACTTCTGTCAAATTAAACTAAATAAATCCATTGGTTTAGGTTGCTGTGACAATATATAGCGAAGAAAACAAACAAATCCATCCATCCATTATCTATACACCTCTTAATCCTCATTACGGTCACGGGGGGCTGGAGTCTATCCCAGCTGACTCAGGGTGAAGGCAGGGGACACCCTGAACAGGTCACCAGTCTATCACAGGGCTACACTTAGAGACAGACAACCAAGCACACTCACATTCACACCTACAGACAATTTAGAAACACCAATTAACCACAACATGTTTTTGGACTGTGTGGGACTAAGCCGGAGAACCCGGAGAGAACCCACACTGCACGGGGAGAACATGCAAACTCCATGTAGAAAGATCCCGGGTCTTCTAGCTGCGAGGCGACGTTGCTAACCACTGCACCACCTTGCAGCCCCGTACCAATGCCACAGATTTGAAAATAATGTTGCCTTTACAATATCACACCATTTATCAGAAAACTTTTCGACAGTCCATGAGCTACTCATCTGTAGTTTGGTCAGAAATCTTTGTCAAACCTGCACCTAAAATTGTGATATTTCATTACAATCACTTTATTCTACATGTCTCTTTTAAGATTTTGCCAAAACAATAAAGCATATGCACTAACAACATTCTGTAAAAACTAAAAATTCGATCCACTTCAACACAGCTGGGAAGCCACTGGTGCAGGCTGTGCAGATAGGAGACTATGGAGCTATGGAAGCAAATAAAAAATGTAATTTGTAAAATATCTACAGTATGCAGAGCCACTATTTCTTTCCCCAGTATTGGTGACACCTGTGGGCACAAAAAAAAGCTGTACATGTTGATTCCAGTTGTGCTGTTTCCATTAAAGTGCTGGAATTTATATTGCAGTAAAAAATAAATAGGTCACAGTAAGTAAAAATATGTCAGGAGCAAAAAAAAAAAAAACAGCCAGAAAATTGTTGGGGTTCAGAGGGTTAATTATGAAAAACCCAAACCAGAACAGAACTGTGTTGGTACCCTCTGTACCAACTGTATAATTCAAAAACAAGTCGTGTTGTCACAATTTTGGCTTCAACTTTGTCCCGAAGTGAAAGTTCTTGTGACATCCCTGCTCTAAACTGGCAGCGCTGTCTGGAAAGTAAGGAAGCGAGTGTTTGTGCTGAATGCTGAAAGAGCATCTGTACAAGAAATGGGACGACTTGTGTCTCAAATGCACCAAATCATTCAGCACAGCAACCCCATTTATGGCAAAAAACAAGGTCTGTGTTTGTGTGCGCTTGAGCACTGAATATGGAGTTGAACATTTCCACTTCAAGTGTTTTGTTCACCCTGAAGAAAAGGCACAATGTGGGGGACTGTACAAGGAACATGTAATGAAAGGCCACCGGTTACAAGTTTAAAGCTAAAAAACTGGGTGTAGTGTTTACTCAGAGGCCTCGAGCACTTAGCGTATGCATGATATCACTTGGCTTAAATGCTGTTTGTTTTGTCTCTCATCTTCTCTTATCTTCACGGAGCCATTTATATATCAGGACGTTACAAAGAAGATAAAAAAAGGCATTCATATAAATAAATACAGGTAAAAATCAATCAGTTAACCTGTGGCACCCCCATTATTGCTTCAATTAAACGAGTGTTTGATATTTTCATTGCATCCTTTGTGACCTATTGATCTGAAGTTTATATCCTCATCCTCTTCCCACGGGTATTTGCCTGAGGAAGACCTGCAGTTGATAAACGTCACTAATTAAATTATGGGGAGCAGCGTGCCTGAGTCCTTTCTGGATTGCACTTTTATTGATTTATTTTTTTTCTCCCTCTGTATCCAGCAGCGATCCCATGGAGGTTTTGAGGATGTGCTCACGGCCGCTCAGCCTTATGTAAAATCTTATCAGTTTTACCAGCCTGGGGGCAAAAACCTGCAGCAGAAAAGTCCCACGCAGTGAAATGTCACATTTCAGCCCAATCCACCTCGCTGATTGGATGCTGCACGTGGAAAAGTAATTAATCAAAATGCAGCAAAACCTAAATTGTCATCCACTAAGCAGTAGCATTTGTTTTGTCGGAGGTGTGGTGCTATTTGTTTAAGTAATAGAGTGCACTTATGCTCTAATGAATACTGTCATTACTAAACGTCTAGCTAAGTAGAATGAAACAATGCCGTGATGTACAGTGTCTATAAAAAAGTACTCAGCCCCCTTGGAAGTTTCCACCTTTATTGATTTTTTAAAAAATGGAATCGTGATTAGTATAAATTAGCTCTCCAGCCTCGCAGCGCTTGCTGATGAGAAACATTCTCACATCATGATGCTGCCGCCGCCATGCTTCATGATGGGGATGGGGTGATGATATGCAGTATTTGGTCTCCATTCGTCTAAAAAGCTACATTTTTTTATCTTATCAGACCAAGAATCTTCTTCTAGTTGACTTCAAAGTCTTTCACACACACTCACTTATTGAGAATGGCCTTCTCCAGACAGATTTATGTATGTGCCTTATTCTTTCCATTCCTTAATGATGGATTAAACTGTACTCTAAGGGATGTTCAGACTTGAAATTTTCTTCTATTAATGCTCTGACTTGTGCGTTTCAATAACCTTTTTACAACGCCGCCTGGCAGGTTCTTTTGTCTTCCTGGTGTAGTTATAGCCAAGAGGACTGACTCACCAGTGACTTGACTTTCTAGATATCGGCGTCTTTCTACCACAGTCACTTGAGACACTGGCTGCACCTCTGTTGAATATGTGAATCACTTTAAAATGGGTGAATACTTATGCAATCACTTTGACATGAAAGAGTCTGTTTTGTAAGTTCTTGTCACAAAAGCTAAGTTATGTCGGCCGTGATTCAATGTTGAACGGCAATTAAAGGGGAAAAAAAATCAAGGGAGGTGAATGCTTTTTGTACGCGCTGTAGTAGGTTTTTATTTAGTGTGACATGAAGCAACATAAGGGACGAGCACGAGCGGTTTGAACGATTCCATTTATCTACTTGTGCTGAGCAAATGAAGCCTCAATTGAAACATCCATTTTGAGGAAAAGTTGCAGAGCAGGCAGAGGTCAATCTCATCTAAACGTAGCCAAGCAAGCTTTCATTTCCTGCAGGCATTGTGGATGCAGCGCAAGCTGTCCACGTTTAACAGGCCAGCTTTGAAATGTTTCCTTTGCAAATGCAGCACAAATAAAGGAAACCGTCAGAAAAGTGAATGATGAATGCAAGGACTTTGTGCTGCCTTTTCATCTTTAGGAGTTAACCTTCGCTTGGCTGAAAAAATAATTTAAATCACCGTGTCGCTCAAAGGCTACTGGCAGCTTCTCCTACAGCTTCTACTTTTGAATTAGGATCTTGTCGTCCACGTGATGCCTCCACGTTGCGAATCAATCCACACACCTTAAATGTCAATTTGACCATTCAATTAGTCTTATTGGCTCTCTTCCATGACGTGCAGTACGCTTTAATGATAATTAGATATTCAACCGCGTCACAAAAATGCATTATTTCAACCAGGGCTGAGCAACAAACTGATTTCAAATCAAAATCGCTCTTCGAAACAATGCAATTAGCAATTCACAAGGGCTACAATCAGGATGTATGAGGTGTGGCTGTCAAATAATGAGACTAATGCTGTAATTCAATTTGATTTAATTTGATCATTGTACACTATGTGGTTCAGGCATGCACACTGTGGTTCAACTGACAAAAGCCCAGTCTTGTTATTTAATATCCACATCTCATACATTTTGCAGGGTTTCACAAATTCTGAACATAAAATCTGATCTCACTTCTATCAGTTAATGCATTTTGTTATCACACGTCTGTTCGGTCTGAATATTCTGAAGTGAATTTCATGAGCACAACACTTTGTACAAAACAAAACAGGAACTCCTGCCAATTCATCCAGCTTCACTCACGTATGTGGACAATGAGAAAATCATACACCACTCTATGAGATGAGCAGCCAAAAGCAAAACTTAATTAACTTAATTCCTTAAATGCAATCATGATCGTTTCAAAGCCGAGCGCACGTGGGAATCAGCTGCAGCATCACAACAGGACTGAGAACAGATCGTCGGCCATTTTGGCTACAAACCCATGTTTTCCTTAATTTAGCGCTGGAATCCTGCCATCCAGTAAAGTGGCTTGGCTGGACCCGATCGATCCTGATAAGGAGACCTGGCACGCGGCTTCTGATGGTGTGTGTACAGTAGCGAGTGGGAGTATGCAACAGGCCACGTCCAAAGCCAGCAAACTGATTTGACATCTAGCTTGCCTGAGAGTAGATTGCCACAGCTTCACCTTGTCAATCTGGAAATAGAAAAAAAAAAAACAACAACACAGCACAGCACTACTAAATCTTTCACGGTTGGGGTAAGCTCAGTGTTTTGGCACCGGGGCTCTGTCACGTATCCGCTTTCGAGGAGAGCTTGTCCAGGCTGCAGCATCTGGGACACAAATTCCCTGTAGAAACGGTGGAAGTAAAATGGTGTGCTTCACTGCAGCGGCGTGGGAAGCATTTTCCTCCCTCAAAGTATCTTTTTTTTTTTTTTTGCTTCTAAAACCAGCCGATGAGAGCAGATGAGAGAGCATGTCAAGATATGTTATATGAATGATTTGCTACGAAGTTGAAGTACTCAGACCATTATGAGACAAAACCTCAATCCCTGCAGAGAGAAAAGCTCGGCTGTCCTTTTAATAAATGCCCTCTGAACAGTTATCCCATAGGGAGGTTTTTGTCTATTGACAGTCGCACTTATTTATAGCTCTTGACAGGCTCAATATTTTGGCCCTTGATAACTGGAAAAGCTCGCACAGTGCTCGGCAGAAGAAGATGACTGATCACGACTGAAGAGCTGCTTCCTCAGACTCTTTAAAGTCATGCAAAGCACTTTGATTCGGCTCGAAGGAAGGTTCAAATGGCTGTACAGCGGTAGAGGAGAGCTTTATCATAGCCAATCATCTAACATCATGTTTGTCAAGAAATATTTCTGTCAACACCTTTTTTTTTTTTTGAGAAATCCCAACTGCGAGGCAGTGTTGGAGAGTTCTAGCACACCGGTTATGTATCAGACATATACGAACCCTGTCTGAGAAAAATTGCGTTTCGACTAAATTGCATTCGTATTTACATTTTGAAAGAAATGTGTTTTCTCCTCGAAAAGTGAGACGATGACTTTCAGACGGCAAAAGCACCCAATGGGGATGTTATCATACCATCCAATAGGCGTTATCAGCACACATCATTCCTGTACTTACCGCTGGATAGGAACCTCCTCCACCTTCTAGTAATTTCAACAGGCCATTATCACCTAGTTTAATGGCAGGGGAACTACAATTTAGCAATTACAAAGAGCAAGAAAGTCCACATTTGGAGTTTGGAGGGGATAGAGGGGGCATAAGTCAGCGGACTTAAAGCCAGGAGAATTTGAGCCCCATCTTGGACCATAATTATAGCTGTGTCTCATTTTGATTTACACTTTTTCACTCCTTGTTTGGTTACTGGAAACCATAGTGTTTTTTTTGAACATCAGTTCTGATGATCATCCCACAAATGAACTGGTCAAAATAAATAGATGTATACATGATAAGAAATGTATAATTTTCTCTTTATACCCCACATAAAGCTTCTTGAAACTGCCAGATATGTTCTAGTATATACCTTGGTCGGTAAGTTTAGTCCACAAAACTACTTGTTCAGGTTAAAAGAAGGATCATGGTTTCAGTTGAAATACACTCTTTTTTTATCCACATGTTTACCAAATGCTATTCAGCTCTTGTTTGTTCAGTGCATGTAAAATCTCCAGAGATCCCCCCCTTAATTACTTCATTAAAAGAGGTCCCTGACCATTTCAGGGTTGCTTTCTCTTTCCCAACACTATTGACTTTCTTAGAAGGTGAAGGAGATCCCTCCTGGCCCATACGTATGGGAACGATACGTGCAAATAACAATCCATTTAATGAGCTGATAATGTCCAAATCAAGTGGATAAAACCACAAATTCCAAGAGGCGGCGGCATTAGTCTGGAACGGGACTTTCGCCCAGGGGTTGGCGTTGGCTGTGGGGCTGCTATTCCTCAACTTGTGTTGCGCTGTCATCTGGTTGGTTCAGTTTAGGCACCGAAACAACTTGGTTAGCTTAAATAAAATACCATAGTTTTGGTTTAAATTGATCCTGTAACAACATCAACTACTAGAAGCTTGGTTAAGTTCAGGCACCAATGTGATGTTGTTTGGTTTAGGACTGCATCACGGTTTGGATTAAAATACACTGATTTGCAACATGTTTGGAGCTTCCCCTCTGGGTTATGGTTGGCTCAAAGGGAACAAGCAATAAAATAAACAGCAAAGAAAGATAAGTTAGAAACAAACCTGACTCGGCAGAAAACACACTTCCCCCAAAACACAATTAAGAATGCAGTTCAGTTGTATAGGAATGCAATTTTCAAGCGGCTGGGCTGCTTATATGGATGAATCTAGTGATGTTATCTGTCTCTGGGCAATTCACAGAGTGGTTCTGGAAAGACTGACTGGTCTCACACAGAGAACCAACATGTCTTCCTGCTCACTTCTCATTTAACTTCTGGCCCTGAGTCAAAATGGCCGTCTCCCACACTGGCAGACTCGGGAGTCAATCTGACCAATTTAGTGGGTCACCGGAGACTTCTGCTTCTCTCTCTCTCTCCCCCCTCCTCCCCCTCTCTCCCTAACCATTTGTTTGGAGCATGTGGACGGGCTAACAGAAATGGCGAGCTGCGCCTCATCCTGCTGTGCTTTAATCACTCGCTTCAAAGGGTCTCGTGTTTCTCTCTCCCTTTTCATGGCAGAGGGGTGGAAAACGAAGCTCTGAACCACCTTGCCCAAATTCCTGTACATCAGAACCAGACGAGACGGATATCTCCCTTCACCTTCACTGTCCTAGCTCCAGTTTGGCAGCTCACGCAGAGCTTTTTATTAAAAAAAAAAAAAAAAGAGGGTAAAATTCACTAAAAACTATTATCGGTTGCAACCAGACACAGAGCTCTGCTTTCTATTGTGTTATTTCCTTTGGTGATCGCAATCTGCTGCAGCACTGCTGGCAAACAGCATTATTTTATTTGCAACGACTTAAAGTTGATTTCCACTGCTTTTGCTTTCTGGTTCTCTTTTCACCTTAGCGGGAATGTGCACTTTGTAACAGACAAGCCAAGAAATACGACTTAATATTTTATGCCATATGTGTTCCCATCTGAGGATCACATCTCACCAGGACTTTCTTCTGCGCTTCTTCTCAGCTTGAAACTAAAATTAGGAAAAATAATATTTTCATGTTTTTGCCTGCAGCCAAAATGATGAAATATGTTTATCATTTCCCTCCAAAATCACTGATATGAATGTTTTTATGCTCCCTATCAGCAGCAAAGGGCTGTTAGAAAAATGAACCATATGATTGCATTCTCAAAAAGGTAGCTTAAGGCAACTAAAAGTTCTTCGTTAAACCTGCAGTAACTAATATATTTTTCTTCCTTTGAACAGCGGAAACAAATTATAAGCACAATATTTTTTATAAACTTGTTTGCAAACGATTGCTTATTCTTCCATCTAATACTTAGTCGCATTATTATTCATTTAGAGCCGTGTTTCTGGTGAACTGACAAGTGCAAAAGTCACCGTCTTTTAGCTTTGTTTCTGGTCCTGAGGGAAATATCTGCCTCTGTAGGCTCTGAATTTAACACAGGAAGCTGCTTCTTGTCACAAATATATTCCTGCACTCTGAGTTTCTTTCTATTTTTATTTTTTTCCTGCTTATCCCAGCTTGTTAGGAAGTAGGGATCAGAGTGCAGGGTCAGCCGTAATAAGGTGCTCCTGAAGCAGACAGGGTTGCTCAAGGGCCAAACAGGGGCAGCTTAGCATGACTGGGTCTTCAACCTCCAACTTTCTGATCAGTAACCCAGAACCACCACCGCCCAGGTTAAAAAGTGAGGGTCCCTGATTTGCTCTATGAAGGTCCGGTCGTGACTTGTGCCTCCATCCTCACCTCTCACAAAATAATAACACTAAATAAATAAGGAAAAGTCTGCCAGAAATAGGCAACAAACTGATGGAGTCAGTCACCGTGGATGCCTGTAGCAAAGGACAAAAGGCTTGTGAAAAGAAAGTTGAGTAAATTCTCCACTATGTTCAGCAGTTTGTGGCTATCTGTGCTTGCTGCTGAGCAGGTAGTATACAATGGGGTTTTAAAGGCTTTTTATCTGAAAACAGCTGCTGCCCGTGGACAGAAACAGTACTATAGGCTGTTTTCTACGACTGGAACCTTTGTGCTTGTTCCGACTGCGGGAACTGTCCCTGGAGAACCACTTTTAGGATTGTTGTCTTGGGAAAGAAAAGTACTTACTCCAGGGACAACAAGTTTTCTGCCCTCTCAACGTCCTCATTCAGTAGCAGTTTTCTTCTGTCTAATGTCATCATCTCCAGCCTTAAGATTGATTGTGTAGACTAATGTAATGTTGTTAATATTGAGTTAGGTTGTGGCATCCCACAGCACAGGGCCTTCCCTGAGTTCCTGCAGTCAGAAGCTGCCTTATGAGAGCGAAGAACCAAAACAAAAACAGTAAATTTGTGAACCAAACAGCAAGACGACGAGTTGAAGCTGCTATAAAACTGTGTAAATTCAAGAGAAGCTGCACATTCATTTGACAGTGCTGCTAGGTTCACCACTGTGAGCGACTCCTCTCACATTGTGCTTCTCCAAAGAGGTCATAGGTCAGGCTGATCCAAAGCAGCCTTCAGATTCAGTGCCTTGCTCAAGGTCCCCACAACGGAACAGGCTCCAACTTGCACGGAGGCACAGACCTTGGAGTTGAAGGATTTCCGACCATTTCCTACCACCTCATTACACCATCCCGCCATGCATTATGCACAGCACATCCTCTCTATGAGTCACAATGTTCAGCATTCTCCCGAGGCTGTTGACATTTTCAACCCCTTCATTTCTCCCCTCCCTTGAGATATGAGATACAGCCGAGGCAGATAGTACCTGGACAAAGCTGCAACAGTTAGCTATTGTTCCGACATAATGCGTAATTAGGTAAAACTCATGTGACCGGGCGAGATAAAGCGCATAGTTACAGAGCACGCCGGGGTCCTCCGTCTTCCAGCTCAGACTGTAATTAAAGGTCCACAACAGCCATTCTGGGATGTGCCTGGGCTTTTTCCCCTGGCTGGCTGATGGCCTGTCTGACTGCCACCTCTGGCAGCGGGGAAATTCATGCTAGAGGTTCATTTCAGTAATAGCAGCATCCCCGAACTCGGATTGTATCTTCGTTTGTAGAGGGGCTGTGTGTTTATCTGTATTCTCTTAAGGTCTAGAGTATTAAAAGGTTTCAGGATGTCTTGTTAGAGGCGTTGCAAAGGTTCAACCTAAGTATCAAAAGCTCCATATGGACTCATTATAGGTCAAAACTCACACTGACTGAAAGTCTCATGCGTAACCACTGACTGTCTGCACGATAAAAGGTTCTTGCAGCCCTGTTTAGTTATGATTGAAGTTCTTTAACTCTATTCAGGACCTTTGGGGTCTTTTGGACCCCAGGCTGTTTGGTTTAGGTGTGAGGTATTGTTTTCTTATTCTTGGAGGTTTTTTTTAATATATATATGTATAAAAAGAGGGACATTTGTCATGCATTTGGAACCAAAAATACATCAACTTATCAGAAAATGTATTTAACATAGTATACAAGTCTATAATGAACGCCAACAAATACTTTGCACATGTTCTTTCTTGGGGTCTAATTATGCTGTCCTCACTGAAAGTTGTTGGCAGGCAATGTGTTTTCAGCTGTACAGCTAGCTTAACATAGTACTCATATTCTCCAATGTTGCATCCTCCAAGGATCAGACAGGTGATGTATTTGGCAGGATTTAATGAATGAAAATATTCATATTCTTCACTTTTGTAAAACTGAAAAAGAACAAAACAGTGCAAATATAAGCACCAAAGTCCTTCTACTACACCATCAAATAAGGTGATAATTAACTTATACAAGTGTCTCAGATGCATAAATATCTATATGCACATGCAGAGAAATCTAATTATGTAAATAGTTTGCAAAACACACATAACCTTAACCACAGGACTGGCACAGTTAGCCGGCGCTAACAGCTAGCTGGTTTCCAAAGTACTACTCTAAAATACAAAGTATATGTTTAAAGTACTGAAATGGTAACATAAACATGTTAACATAATATTTAACAGTGCATAACTTGCGGATCAAGCCGTTTACGTGGACTTTCATGCAAAGATTAACCAGATGCACACCGATTTTCCATGTTCACTCTGAGCCCAGGAAGTCAAACGGAAGCTTCTAGAACATCACTTCCTGTTTCAGTGCAGCAGCCTTTTTTGCTACTATTAGATGGTGCTAAACAACGCTTAAATGAACTGATATACAATAACCTAATGGACCCCGAAAGACCTTCTACGTATGGCAACATGGAAGTCCTGAGTAGGGTTAAGGCAGTATTTTAAACACTGAGCATCATCACGAGACTACCCAACAATACATCCATTTCCACCAGTGACCTGCCCCACTACATTCCCCTGCTACCCACCTACTCTAATTTCATCTAATAGCAACAGTAACAGAGTGGAATGAGGCTTAAAGTGGCTACAATCAATATTCTTATTATAACAATATATCAAATGGCACAGTGAAGCGTTGTGACAATGTGAAAGGGGTCGCTCACAGTGATGAATCAGCCGTCATCCGAATCCGCAGCTCCCCGCAGGTTTACGGAGCTTTAAATTTGGGCCCACGACATGAATTATTTTACATCCAGAGCTGAACAAACCACAGGCTGATGTTATGTAACATAATGTGTGCTACTACCTCTAAAAGGGTTTTCCTCAACTTTAGATTTAAATTCGACAGAGGGCAGTTTTCTCTTGGGAATAGAAAAGATCTGTTGTTGGAATGGACACCGTCCTCTTGAACTGAGCGACCAGACGTGATTAACCAACTCAAAAAAGTGGATTGAGTGCGATGTTAGAGGGAAGGGTTAGCAATGTGATACAATTACTATCGCAACTTTGGCTAATATCGGCTGTGTAGCTTACATGAAAGTGAATTATGGGTCTCTTTGAAGTGATTTCAGTTTGTGATACTGGCTGTCTGGTGTTGTATTATATGGCAGTTTTCCTGGAGCTCCTGGCAGACACACCGCTATCATTCTCCATGCAGTAAAGAAAAAACGAAAAAAAAGAAAGTTGTGACATTTACACACAGCTTTCTGTGGCGAACTGGCTTCTTGTTATTTTGCAGTGTTAAGTGTGCATGCTTGCACAGAGTAGCTATAACACCAGCTCCTGCCTCAGTAAAGGTCATATTCTGGATCATATCCTGTTCATGTTTGTCCTTTCCACTTGCAGAAACAGAATACGGTGGATGTCACTATAGCAACACAGTTTACACAACGGAGGTTTTTCATTGTCGTAGGGATGCCGGATACTTAGCTGTCATATTCAGGTTTTTCATAAACAAGATTCTCTTCTTATCTGTGATATTGTAAAGTAATATTGTATATAAACCTTGGCTTAGAAATTACCCAGTACAAGTGTTGGTTGCTGAATAATGGGTGGTATCATGTTTGGTAATACAGACGGTAATGGATATTGACAGACACTGTGAAGGTGAATAACACCTGTGTAAACCAAGGCATCTGCACAGGTCTCCAATAAAGAAATACCTGGTGACACACTTATTAAACTGTTTCATAGCAGCAGTGAAACAACGCGAACCTCAAAATGCTGGACGTAAGAACAGTTCATATATGAGTAGGTTGTTAATTCCAGTTTCTTGTTAACTTCATCCCAGTAGCCAAAAACACACCTGAATTAGTTTGTTGTTTGGGGTTATTTTTTTTCCACTTGGGGGCAGCACAAACATTTTGTGAACATGTTATTGACATGCCATCTCGTTTGAAGTTGGTACAGTGCGACCAAGTAGTTAGAGAGCAACATAAATGTTTATATGAAGTCATGCTTTAATCATGTCAGCAAAAGAAACTAACTGTGAAAAAGAATAATGATAAAGAAAACTCTACCCTGTAAACCTCGGCTGACTGAATCCATGTTTTTGGTCGCAGTTTCAAAGTAAAAGACTTAAGCATGACTGTGACTGCTTTTTTTTTTTTTGCACATGAATTGTCTTGAGGTGAAAAACATCATTGAAGGGAATCTTTAAAATGTCCAGTAACTTCAACAGGTCAGGAGAGTGACACGCGATAGAGCTAACTGGGCCAGATCACTGACAGTTTGAAAAGTGGATTTTGGCAAAACTGACCTTGGATCTGTCATTAATCAATCATATATCCACAAACATCTTGTGAGTCAGCCACTGTTGCTGTCCACAGACTAAACTGCACGGCCCAGACCTTTAACCACTCGCTGCCATTCATGTAGCCTAAAACAACCGTCCCCAACCACGGTTTTATTTTGAAAAATGACGAGCTCGTTTTCCCGTTGCTTCCGTCTGTGCCTGTTTCCTGCACTCGACTGTCAGTTTTCATGTCCCGCCCAGATGGAGTAAAGCCGTCAGTTTAACCACCGCCGAAATGAATTAAAAAAACAAACGTTTCAGAAGAGCTTCTTTGAAAAGTGGCAGAGACTCAGTGATGAGACAGAAGAAAAAGTAAACACATATTTAGCAATAACAAGTACTTTTATTTGTTTATGACACTTCGTAAGAGTTGAAATTGTTATTTTTTGCTATGTTCGCGATGACCGGTCTGTATAAAATGTTCTTGTTTAAAACCGGTCCGTGCTGCAACAAAGGTTGAAGAACCCAAAACTCATCTGTTGGCGCTCTGCAATCTGGCTTTGAATACCTTGAAAATACCTAAATTCTTGAGTCCTTGTTCAATTGTTTGATGTATGCTATTTGACAAGGCTGCTCCATAACGCTGATGGAGGCAACATATAACCATTTAAATCAAAATGTAAAATGTTGGTTGTCGCAGTTTTACGTCAACAGATTCTATTTTTCTGTTCGGTGAAGCTGAGCAAACCCTACATCTGAAGCAACCAAACAGGCAACCTTGAAAAGTGAGACTGCGCATACACACATATAGGAACCACCATAACCTGGTCCAACACGATTATCCAGACCAACTTTGATGCTGCACATCATAGAACCCTCCAACAGATCGAGGATATATTCTGGTACATTTCAGTGAGAGCGAGAGCATTCTGCATTCATCACGTTCCTTCACTGATTTATTCCGGTTTCTAATTTTACCTTGTAGGCCGTGTCAGTCTGAAATGTACGGCATCGCGGTAGCATGACTGTCTACCTCATTCCGTGGTACAAATTAATATTAGCGTCGGTGTGTTTTCGCTGGCAGAAGTGGGAGACATCACTGCCAAAATTCATGATTATGTGTAAAGCAAAGTCAAGCAGCAGTGATTGATGGCCAAACGGATGAAGGGAATGAATATCGATGAGGCGTTTGGGAATAACAAAGCGAGTCTGCGCTTTTCTTCTTTTAATGCTGAAGAGAAAACTTTGACACATTTTGATGGTAATTTAGACTTTATTTAGAATACTATAAGCTTTTCAGAAGTGCAGTGTCAGTAGCTGTGATGGGAGTGTGAATCAAATTGCGTGAGATGTGAACAAAAGCGCTTGAAGGTAACTGTGAATATTGCGGCTGACAACCCCGTGATGAACGTCGACGTGAAACTTATGCAAAAAAAAATAAAAAATAAAAATCTACATCTGTAAAAGTCATCTGTTTTTTTGTTGTTTTTTTTTTCGACAAAAGCCTTTGAGTTTGTGTTGTTTTTCAATGTAACGTCTCTGAAATGGTCCCGAGTAAATTAACAGCCGCAGTGTGGCTTTAGCTTTTGAATCTAAATTAGCATTGACACAAGCTGCACTATTGTTTGATGGTTTCCAAGAGCTAAAAAGGCCCTTTGCTTTCCTTTCTGGGTGGCTCTATTATCTAACAGCTCTGTCTACAAGAGGACCGGCCATTGTGGTCAGCACAGATAACAGATGATATGCAAGGCATGGAAATAGATGGATTATATGGATGGGGTTTAGAATGTGTTTATTGGGTGGATAAAATGACAGGATTTTCATTGCTATCTCTGGCATTCGCTCTTTTAAGCTCCCCTCATTGGATTTAGTAGAGCTCTCTCCTCTTTCTCTCTGTCTGTCCATCATATTCCATCTCTCTCCCTTTTCTCTGTTTCCCCCCCTTCTTTCTCTCCTTCTTTCTTTGTATTGCATTTCCCCTTTCCATTGTCTCCCTCTCTTCTGTTCTTCCTTTCACTGTTTGTGCATCATATTCCTTCTCCCTCCTCTTTCTTTCCTTTCCTGTTTTCCTTACATTAATGCAGCAGTTCACTCAGAGAGGTGAGGCGGTCAGAAGGGAGCGGTTTGATTTCTAACATCAGCCGCTTTTGTCCAGGAATAGCAGCAGACAGACCAAAATGCGCTCTTTAAAGCCGCTGAAAATATCAGGTGAGATTGCACAATAGTAGTCGATCATTATTTGAAATTGCAGAGCATTACGCTCCCCTTCTGTTCTTTTATCTGACTGAAAATACCAAGTGAGGCTTTTAAGCTAAAAATGTCATAACTGGCTTCAAGTACCGCAATAGAGAGTTTTTATCTAACTTGCTATTTGCTTGATTTAAATTACAGCTCACATTGTGCCCTTACCTTGACATGTACATCCCCACTTGTTGTAAAGATTTGTATTGTAGTCCAAAAGTGACGCGTCGTACAGTGTAATGGAGCCATTTTGGAGTTAAGTAGCATTAGGCACAACTTCAGCAGCCCTGAACTCTGTCTTTTTGTTCTTATTTTGATTCTAAACCTTTATATAAGGGCTGCAAGGTGGATCAGTGGTTAGCATTGTTCTCCGGCTTCCTCCCACAGTCCAAAAACATGTTGAGGTTAATTGCTGATTCTAAATTGTGAGTGTGCTTGGTTGTCTGTCTCAAAGCGTAGCCCTGTGATAGACTGGTGACCTGTCCAGGGTGTCCCCTGCCTTCACCTTAAGTCAGCTGGGATAGACTCCAGCCCCCCACGACCCTAGTGAGGATTAAGCGGTGTGTAGATAATGGATGGATGGATGGAACCTTCACATTATAATGAATGATTTTATTTGGTGAGTCTGTCAGCGTTGTTGGACTCCATCTGTTTCACTACACAACGTATTCGTCCCTCTCTTCTCGTAAATACATTCATATGGTGCTGAAGCGCTTCGCCAACAACGTTATGAAGAAATATAGTAGCTTTATAACTGTGTTTGCCAGAGGACAGGACGCCAGAGATCACGATTTGTGTGCAACAGTTGGGTGAACAATAGTGATATGTGGACACTATCAATGGCAAAAACTAAATTAAAAATTGTTTTTGTAGTTTTGGAAATTATAAAACTAATTGTGTTTTTTATTGTTGTGACACCAAAGTTATTACCTGTGTACTATAATAAATAGGCTAAAGTGGTTAATTTAAAATGTACCTTTATTTGTGCTGCTCCTCATTAATAATAGACTCAAAAAGTAATTAACGATATTGATCAAAATGAAACACTTCATCATGACAAACCTTTTCATACTTTCAGTCAGCACCATGCAGGCCATGAACACTAAAGCAGCTTTTCACAGCACTCATTTTGGCTTGTCGTGGGACAGCACAGGTGTTACTGATAAAATTAGAACTGACTCCATTTAGGTGACCTGGTTGCAAGGTGGCAGCACACTGAGGTGCAGCGGTTGGCACTGTTGCCTCACAGCAACAAGGTTCTGAGCTTGAACTTAGTTTGCATGTTTTCCCCGTCCCTACATGATATTGTTTTGTTTTTTTTCAGCTTCCTTCTTTGCCTGCGGTCAAAAAAGTACCACCTTTCAGCATTCCAACCTAAGGAACCAATCCTGTCAGCTAGCAGGGTGGAACTGTCTGGATCATTATTCCTCTTTAGAATCACTTTCTGGTTTGAGCTCATTTGGCTGAATTTCTCCAATGTTACAGCGTGCCGTTGTGTAGTGAGTGAACAGTGAACAGAGGTGTAGGTGAGCTGGTGTGCTGCAGCTGCAGTGAGTTCATAGTGTGGAGTTACATCTAAACCATTTTATGGCTGGAAGGGTTTATAGTCATTGAAAAAATCACTAAATATTTAACTTTAAAAGAGACAGAGAGGACTTTTTGGGGTATTTAGTCAATACATAAATGTAATTCGTGGTTATTAACCCCAGTTAATTTGCCCAAATTAGCAAATGAGCTGTTAAACTTCACATGTAGTCCTCTTGATTTTCGTTTGTTGGCGAAGACCAAAATCCACGGCTAAAGGTGAATATTGACTCCGCTCATTGGTCACACAGTCTGTAGCTGTCTTGTGCTGGGAAACAGAGGACCTGTTAATTACTTCTTACTAATCGCTTTATCAGTTTTTACTAATCACTTTTTAGCCAAGCGGGTTGGAAATGAGGACTGAGCCTCTCTCAGTTTGACTTTCACACTTGAGGGGAGGCTTGTCTAACGTTATCATCCTAATTTAACAAGGTCAGTCGTTCTAGCTAGTAAAAATAGCTGGAGGCATTCGGAGATAATACGGTATTGTAGCTGAGCAGTTTCGCAGTAAACAACATTGTCCTTTACTTCGGATTACATTATTTTGGATTACGTAATATGTTTGTATTTTGTGCAAAGGCAGCAGAGGATGAGTGCAGAAAGAATAAATGTGTTTTTTTTCCCCCCCTAGACATGTGTATTCCTCTAATTCTACTGCTTCGGTACATTCGTAGCTCTTATATTTGAGCTTTGCACGTTGGCACGCACAAATCCGAGCGTCGCTTTGTGTACACACAAACTAAGCCGCGCTCACACCTGCACCCACAGCATTATATCATTAGTGGTGATGAAGTGCCATGCTGTGGCATGACCTGCAGCAGGCGAGATGATCACACTGTCAATTAGTCCTCTCTTGCTCCACTAATTATACTGTCACATTCCATTGATGCACCAGAGAGACTCAATGGGAAAAAACACTGAGTCTCTGCGTATCCTGGGCCAAGAGGTCAATGAGGCGTTGCAGATAGTGAGCACTGATTAGATATACCTGGTTGCCGGGAGTAGTCGCAGGACTTCTGGGGGGCAGGAACAGGAATGCAGTAGCTCAGATGGCTATTATTCACAAGGTTGTGGGTCAATCCCAAAACCACCAACATTAATGAAAGCTCCCCCATTCCCCAGTCAGCATTTCCAAGATCCCCAAGCAACATATTTGTTCAACGGCCCACAAAAATTCATATAAAACTGAGAAAAGTGGCAAAATCTCATGTTTGACAAGCCAGAGGCAGTACGGAGAATTAAGCCATAGTAAGAATGTGGCTTTAGCTAGCTGGTGAACTGCATAATTCCAGACTGAATTGTCTGAACATTTGTTAGATCGATTGCCATAAAATGTTGACGTTCCTCTTTATTAGGACAAAGCCTCTTGACATCCCTTTGACCTTTCTTTGAGTACCACCAAGAGGTTGACCTTTATCATTTTTAGTAAAATATCCCAACAATTACTGGCGTGATTCCCTTTTTTTTTTTTTTTCGCCAACATGCACAACTCACTCAGGATGAAGTAACTTTGTTGATATTTTAAAGCTGGAGCAGACAGTATTTTTTGGCATCAGTGGGCAAAAACTCCATATTGACCTTTCAGCTTGTTGTAATTCAAGGTCTGAGGAAACTACACCTCTGCACAACCTCCTGTTTCGAAGGAAATCAAGCCTGCGATGGGAAGATTTTAACCAATCACAGGTACATAGAACACTTTCATTCAGGATTTCAAGGTTGGAATTAGGGTGAAGCCCCAAGTTAATGTTGAGCTCATGCTCCATCACCAGGCTAACATTTCAGTTTGTCAGCCTGCTATGCTAAGATGGTGAACAATTTATCCATGGATGCATTACAGAAAACTAGATACCAGATTACAAAAATGGCGCCGCAATTATTTGAGTAAAAGTTGGGCATATGCCGAAACAGTTTTCCTGGCTTACTTCAACAGGTATCCAGATGCTCCACATGCTCCTACAATTTTGGGCCCATAGAGTATGCTCATTATAATCTTCCTAAGTCGAGTCTTTAGAGAGCATGCACCACTGAGACTCCCAGCTGATTTCCTGCACACATGAATGAACAGGAATAGAAACATCATATGTCGCTTTGAGACGTTCCAATGCTTGTTGGGCCTGTGTGCTTCACGTGATTGGCCACTATGCTGAATTTACCACACAGCCTACTGCTGTTCATGGGGGGTTGATTCTACAGTGCTACACATCAGTATGTTAGTACTGCCGCTGTTAGCATGGAGTTAGCATTCAGTCCAAAGTGTGGTTGTTCAATAGCTAACTACAACCTCAAAGAGTCTTGTTGCTTGATAAACATGTCTGTGAAGATTCTCAGTCATCCAGGTCATGGTTATTCTGGTAGATTAATCGTAGCAACTGGACTTGCTTGGGTTCGTTGTAGACATTTCAGCTCTTGTCCAAGAGGCTTCATCAGTAAGGATCTTAAGGACAAAGGACACTCATTCGAAGACAACAACGTACAGGTTTTGGCCAGGGAGGACAGATGGTTTGAGAGAGGGGTGAAAGAAGCCATCTATGTCAAACTGGACAGAACATCCCTCAACAGAGGTGGAGGTCTGAGGCATCACCTCTCACCTGTTTACAATTCAGTCCTGAGATCTCTCCCCAGGAAGATGAAACCACATTCACACCTGGCCACAAAAGACCCCAACGAACCCCTTTGTGGCAGCGGGAGCACTAACGGCTCAAATGACGAGGAGGAGGAGCAACAAACCCCCAACTGAAACCCAAACTCAGGTGTTAATGGCTCCTTTAGGATATATGCATCTGGAACTCCCAAGTAGTCAGTCAGAACTGATGAAGCCTCTTGGATGAGAGGTGAAACGTCTTCAAGGAACCCAAACAAGTCCAGTTGCTGCGATTAATCTACCAGAATAAGTTGCTTGATAAACAATTCAAACTATTACTCATTCATAACTAAAATTTAAAAAAAAATTCTTGATTTCTTCTGTGTTGAGATCACTTGAGCTGTAGATGTAGAGCAAAAAGCTAAGCTAGTAGAGCTAAATGGCAAAATGGAGTAGGGCTCCAGACTGTGACCATTTTTAGGTGCGTACAAGTTAAAAGTTTACGAGTGCACGATGATCATTAGGCTGTTTTGGTGCCCCTCTGGTCGACACGTGTTAGCCATTGTGACTAAAAGTAGTACAGTCTTTCTCTCCCTGCCTCCCAGTCGGTCTATAGCTGATTATTTGGAAAGACAGAATGAGGAGAGAGGATGAGGATGGTGGAGAGGGAGCAGTTCAGACTCAGACATAGCTGATGAGTGCAGGTGAAGGCAGTGGAACAGTTCTACATTCAGTCACAAAGTCCAATGCAATGCTAAGACTGCAAAATTAGATCTTTCTTATTGTAATATCAACAAGAATCATGCTTTGTATTTTGCCCGACTGCAGTATTGACCTTTAAAATGCATTACGCTCATTGAAAACAGCCTGTAGATGTTGCTTGTGTTGTAACACGAGTAGGAGACTAGAGGCTTCCCCGTGCACGGTGCTGCATCCTATTAGGTAGCATTTACTGCATGTGAGGCGTTTAGGGAGCATTGTAGTATCCATCAATCAGCAGATGTTCAGCGAGTGAAGATTTTAGTGTAGCTGTAGGGATGATATCAGAAACTGAAAGACTGAAAGTAGGTTAGAAAAAGACAACATGGAAGGCTGGTTAATGCCATGCTGCACCAAAAAAAATGGGGGTGGGGTTGCAGCTAAATGATGTGCTGGTGCGACCAACTGAGAAAGTGGGCAACACCAGTGCTACCAGTGGAGATGTTAGTCTGGAGGAGATAAGAAACGGTGCTCTGTTTTTTTTTTTCACCCAGTGATCCCACCCCGACTCTGATTTATGATCCTATTCTGTGTTAGATTAAGGATGGTTATGCTCTCCTATGTTTGAGCCTATTCTCTTCCAAGACATTCTCTTACTCTATATCTTGATCTAATTCTTCTCCTCTCCGGTCCTGTCTTGTCTGCTTTGCTCCCCTTGACAATATGAACAAACTCCTGTATTTCCCCCCCACCCCACCCCGCTCAGCACCGACAGAAATCTGACACCCTCTGGACTGTTTTATATTCCAGCCTCAGCCCCATGTCGGTGTAACCACTTGATGCTAACATCACTCGGCCTCTTTCCTCGCAGTTCGCAGCGAGGTTTCAATGTGAGCGCTCACCTTGCATTTAGTTATACCTACATCACATCCTGACCATCGGTAAATAACACACACTCACCTCCTCTCAGGCGTTTTCGGGAGCACTGAGGCAACATTTTGACACCGGCAGAGGCAGGAAAAGAATACCAAGACCGGCCTGTCCTGCTCTAACAAAACATTGACTCAGCCTGTGTCATCAGTACTGCCCGTCTGAAGCCAGACTAGTGATAATAATCCTCATCACTCTGCTCCGTCTGAGGTGTTTGTCCGATATAAACACACTCCATCCTCCCAGACACCGGGGTTCAGTCTCCCTCTGCTCCCCTGCTTCGTGTGATGCATTCGCGTCCTTTCCGTGCTCCTCAGAGCTTGCGTGTGCGTGCCTCCGTGCACGTGTGGGGGTGTGTTTTTTTTTTTGGGTATAATAACGCCTGATGAATGGGGATCTTGCTATGCTGACAGAGGGTCCCATTAACATGTACCGCTTGGCTCCCCTCCGCAATCCGTCACACACCACATACACGCACACAGAGTGGAGGTAATCAATGGGATGATTTAATAGCATCTGTTCTGTGTTCGCTGGGAGCGGATAGCGTTTGTCGGCTTAGCTATGCAGGTTTTGGGTTCCTGATGTGGAGAATTTTTATACCAAAATGTTATTTATTTTCAGTCAAGCAGCGATATACTGACAGGAGAGGATAGTGTTACCTAACAGAGGGTCACAATGTGAAAAACACTGGTGATGATATAATAAAATCATAGCTCTTATTTGGCAAAGGTGTTAAAAAATAGCTGGAGAGTTAAGCTGACTAGATTGATACCGCTCTCATGTTTGTACGATAAAACCAGCAGACCATTAGCTTAGCATCAAGAATGAAAGCAAAAGTTCTAATGAAACTTGGGTGTTTTTTCTTTATTATTTCTCACAATTAACCTGAGGAATCCCAAAGCCCATTGGCAGGTTTGAAAACATGTGAAATTCACTAAAATTACATATTTTGTCCCAACCAGAGACTGTGTAGCATGTGGTTCTGCTGGTAAAATGAACCAAATCTAAACATAAAACCATCAATTATTTTATCAAAATCACTTTATTCAACTTGTCATTTTTTAGAAATGACAAATGAAACAATTGAGACAAAAATGTAGTCATTGTTGGGCTGAACTGCAGGCAGTGTTTACACAAGGCAAAGAAGAGATAAGTGTGGGAAAAAAATTGAGAGACTGAGAGGAAAATAAAACATAGTTGATCAATAAAGTAAATGCAACACGGTTCAAAAACAGTATACAGAGGAGCAGGTTGTCTGCAAATTGTTGGAAAACACATTAACACGTTAAAGCATCTCTCTACAGTTAATGTGAATAGCAACTTGAAAAACGTTTAGTTTGCAGAGGTTGTAAAAATGTAAGTTGTATCATATAAATACCACACGTTACCCTCAATATTGGTAGCATGTGTGCCCACTTGGAAAAATATTTGAAATTCCACTTCCGTTTTTATCTTTTTTTAAAAACAAGATTTGTGGAATTGTAACAATGTGACTGTGCTCAACAGCTCCCTCTACTTGTAGCCATGATTATGGTTGTGCTGTTTTCCACAGAGCTGCTCGACTTTATTTTGCAGTGAAAAATGAGTTCATAGAGAATAAAAGTTTGACAGGAGGAAACAAAATCATTCAAATACTGCCCGAGGTTCAGATGCAACATGCTTATTAGCGAGCTTAACATTCGATAGTAGTCCGATCTTTGAACTAGGTTTATTACCCAATACGTCTGGCTTGGAGACACACAGACATCAAAGGGGCATTGATTTTCTCTTGGCAAGAAAGCAAATAAACACATTTTCAAAAATTCTAACAATCTCTTAGAAAACCAGCCTCATCATACAGTATGTTTCACATTGCATGTATACTGTACATACCATCACTAAAGCTTCACCTCTTCGTTTTCACCTACCATCTCGTGGTCTACTTCTAAACCTGGCAGGCGGCGTAACCAACCTGAGCATCTGCCTCTTACAAATAAGTGGTTGGTCATCCTCCGGTTTAGGCGGACATGGATATAAAACATTTTTTAAAGGCAGCACTTGATCCACTCAAGACTGTTTGGCCTCAAAAGAGGATGAAGAAAATCTCTAAAATCAAGTGTCTATTCCTCTTCAGAGAGCACTAAAAAGAACCTTAGGGATGATACCGTTATCCAGAGAGTCCCAAACCAGTAAGAGCGTGTCATATACACAGTGTGTCGTCACACTGCACTGATCTGTTATACTTGTTAGCAGCTAATTATCTGTACTGCATGGTGCCTGCAGCCAACTTCCATAACTTTATGGCTTTGGCTTGTATCAGGGTGGCTAACGTTGTTTGTATTGATCCGCATTATTGACTGAACCACTAGAGCTTCAGTCACTAGCGCTCGGGCTAAAAAAGGAAACGCGATGGGGCGCGATGAGCCTGGTTAACATAATAGGTGGACAGAAGATGAATCGGTTGAGTCTCTAATGTGGATTTGTAACACGTGGTGGTGCAGGAGATCTTCTGATAAATATCACTGGTTGTGGTCATGTCGGTGTAGTAGTTAGAATACATGAGAGGATGCTTCAAAGGTTTCTAGTGTGTATGTGGTTTCTAGAATATAGAATACTGTATCGACATTAGTGATAACAAACAAAATACTACTAGAAGTGACCATAGTATACAACAAAACAATAGCTTACATAGTCCTACAGATTACAGGTTGACAGTGTGTCAATCCAACAACAGTTTTATGGCTGTACTTGACAAATATCCATCCATCCATTATCTATACACCGCTTAATCCTCACTAGGGTCATGGGGGGCTGGACTCTATCCCAGTTGACGTGAAGGTGAAGGCACTACACTTAGAGACAGACAACCAAGCTCACTCACATTCACACCTACGGACAATTTAGAATCACCAATTAACCTCAACATGTTTCTGGATTGTGGGAGGAAGCCGGAGAACCCGGAGAGAACCCACACTGCACGGGGAGAACATGCAAACTCCACGCAGAAAGATCCCAGGTGTCCTCACCGGGACGGAACCAGCGAGCTTCTTGCTGCGAGGCAACAGTGCTAACCACTGAGCCACCTTGCAGCTATGATTAAACATAGAATTAAAAGATGAGGTAGATTGCCAGACTGTTAACCAAGACATTTTTATTTCTGTGTAGCAAGTACTAACCTTTAAGCCTCCATAATTATATCAAAGTCTCATACTCAGAATGGTTAATTTTTATTATCTTAGTATTCTTAGTATACATTGGTTGTACAGACAAGTGACAAATCAAAGGAAAAAAGCATCATCATAAGGGCCACCATGTGCCACCAGAGTTAGTCTCTAGAACTCTACTGGAGGGATGAACACCGTTCTTACAAAACATATTCTTTAATTGAATGTTTGGTGGTTTAGTTCAAAATCTTTCATAGGTGTACAAGCGAGTTGTATCGTAAACGATCCACATCATTTTTATACCCATCAAGCCGTTCAGTGAAACCTCGGTCACCCTATGGATGGGGGACTCTGTCATTGCAGAAGAGACCACTTCTCAGGATGAAACGTTTCATCATCGGATAAAGGCGATCCATCAGAACAGCTCCGTATTGATTTTGCAGTGATACTTCCCTCTAAGGGGACAAGTGGACCCAACCATCAGCAAAATGGCCTCCACGGTATAACAGAGACAGATCGCCTCACTGTAGGCGCCCAGGGTTCAGGTGTTTCCTTTTATTCATCAGCCATCTGTATGTTAATGCTAAGTTTCTGGTAGATGTTGACCTGCTGTGGGTCGAAGCCACATGTTGCCACCCAGACCAACAAGTCAACTCATTAAATATTGAACGTATCTCTGCAGTGAAAGTGCAAAACATAAATCACATCTACAAACTAATCCATGCACTTCCTCTCCTGTGTAGCCAGAAAGACACATTTCATCCCAAAGATTTCCGTCCGACTCTCTGGAGTGACGCAAATTAAACGAGCCAATCAACCAATTAAAAGAGCTGATTGGTTGCTAACACGCTCGTAAACGTGCTGTCAAAAGGGGCAAATATTACATCTCTCCTTGAACTGTTAGGACAACAAAGGGGGAAATGAAAGGAAATGAGTCTGCTTGAGACTTGTAACCATTCAGTTATCTGACAAGCAAAAACAGACGGATGCATATCGATAACATCTTCTGTTGTATATGTCTGTATTGAAACAGACAAATGAGAATCCCAGCAGACAGGTGGGATATTAGCTGCCGAGATAAAGCAGGAGTCTGTCTGTAAACACACAATATGTGCCCAGACAAAAAAATAATAATAATTGTGGATGAAATTTTATCGACTCATAAACATCGCGACAACTCCGACGCTCCGCTTTGCTACACAGGCAGAAAGCAACAGAACTCCTGGTATTATGTTCTGCTGGAGGCAATTACTATGTACTTTGTTCAACTTTCTATAACTTATTCATAATTTTTTTTTTGAAAAGCAGAATTGATTGCGGCTGCGTGTCTCACTGTCTGATCTCTGCTATATGCTGCGGTTTTGCTTTAGTGCTGTTAAAGAGGCAAGAAAAGGATGATAACAGAGCTGTGAAAGAGCCATCTGTGACCTATGCCCACTATTGAGTACCGTATCAGTGCATATAGATTCTCAGTTCTTTTTCATTCCAGAAAAAAAAAAAAAAAAAAGTCTCTGTCCCAGTTCAATTTACACTCATGTTTTCTTTTCTTTAGCAGCTCACTGTGCCCTTTTAGGAATATTTTTATCTCAAATCCCTTTGTGCTCCCTCTACTGAAATCTTTTCTATGACAAGATAACGCTGTTGCTGACTAAAAAAAAAAAAAAAAAAGCCCCTTGGTTCTCCAAAAGAAACATCCAGAAACAGCCCCGTTTTCACTTTGACAGCATTGTACTTTGGAGTGTATCTTATTGTTTTTTTTGGAAGCGTCTCTGTACCCGAGGTATTGAAGAATTTCCCCCAAACTGCAGCACTCTTGTGGTTTATCATCCTTTAGCTGAAGGTGAGAAACACCACAGATGGAGATACAAGGTTTTCGCAAAGCAATATACGGTGATTTAAAACTCTAGAAACCAGCATTTTCCCTGTTTTATTACAGAACTATAAAGCGGGTTTTGATGGGAAATAGACTCAGTTTACAGCATGTGAGACTGAATGGAATTCTGCTGCTGCTCCAGCAAACAAGAACAAAAACTTACTGTAAAATGTCGTTTTTTCAATCATATTTCTAACCCTGTTTTCTTTCTGTTGTTTGTTTCTTGCAGCTCAGCAGATGAGAAGTTTCGCTGGAACAACCAAGGTACTGTTTCGTCTTAAATGCACTCTTAAATGTTTTCACCTGGTCCTGTGTCGTTGGGATTTTATCACTAATTGTTGTAATTACACTGGTAGTCATTGTAAAACCCCACCACCAACTGTAGTGAACTCGAAGCAGTTTCTGGGCTTTTTTATGGGCTTTTTTATTTTATTTGTATTTTACACATATACACAAACATTTTGACTTACTTTGGGCTCATTTTTAACTGAAATATCGAGTCCTGTGCCTCTATAGAAACAACACAACCATGACGAGAAGTAGGGAGAACTCAGGAATGTCTAATGTAAAAGATAGATAGATAGATAGATAGATAGATAGATAGATAGATAGATAGATAGAAAATATTAGTTCATTTTAATTCCTGGTACCACTAAAGGTACATTTGTTTGGACAAATATAATGATAACAACAAAAATGGCTCATAAGAGTTTACTTCAAGAGCTGATATCTAGACATGTTCCATGGTTTTCATAATAGTAACCAAAATCACTTAAGTTCTTACATCAATAGCTACAGCATTGTACTGACAAAAACACTGCTTTTAGGCATTCCATGAACAAGAAACTGAAGAAAACAAGGGTGGTTTAAGAATTTTTTCCATGACTGTATATATATATATGTATGTATGTGTATGTATGCATATGTATGCATTATTATTTATTTTACAAAAATGGGCAAAAAACTCAGAATTAACATGTACAACATTTTCCAGGTGCCCACATGTGATACCAATAGTAAATGGTGACTCTACAGATTTTACTACTGACTTTATAAATTTGTTTCACTATATGTTTCCTATAAGCAAAGCCTGCAATTCAACCCAGTTCAAACGAAAAGTCCCACATGTCTGACGGGTTTATAGGTGTGTGGAGAAGAACAGAATATTTTGCCTTTTATAGAATCAAACAGTTTATTTTGGTCAACATATTCAGTGTAGGATAAAGGGATTTTAATGAGTTATCACAGTTTTAAACCTGGATTTGTTTAGGTTTACCTACAAAACTACACATCACACACGATTAGTTCATTGAACTGTCTCAAAGTTAAAATCTGACTATTCTTTCTTGTTTTCATGTTTTCTGGCTCTGATAAATGCTGTCATTTTGGTGTTTTTTCTGTTGGTGGTTTTGGAGCTCAGAGGGTTAAGTTTTGTTTGTTTGGTTAAGTTTAGGTACCAAAATGGTTTGGACAAGGTTTAGGAAAATATCACGGTTTGGGTTCAAACATGACCCTTTCACAACAAGGATAAATCTTCTCCTCCACTTTTTGAGTTATGAAGGTGATAAGTTCTGCCCTCATCTAACGTCTGATTGGTTGGCTAAAAAGGAGTGACAGTAAAGCTAGGAAATAACATATGGATCACATTGGACCAAACAAATGTATGTTTGTCTCAAAGTGCACTAACATAACATCATCTTTGGCAGCAGTTAAAAGGCTTTAATGAGGGCGCCCGTATAGCTCACCTGGTTGAGCGGGCGACCCATGAACAGGGGCTACAGTCCCCGACGCAGCGGTTGTGAGTTCGAATCCCGCTCACGACCCTTTGCTGCAGGTCTCTCCCTCACTCTTCTCCCCCCTTTCCTGTCTCTCTCCACTGCGCTAAATAAAGGCAAAAAGCCCAAAAAATATATTTAAAAAAAAAAAAAAAGGCTTTAATGATTTGCTCTCCACACTTAAGCCCAAGTAAAGAAAAAGGTTTATTCAAACAAAAAGCTCCTGTCTCTCAAACTCCCTCCCGACAGCTCACCCCTTCTGACAGCCGAGTAAAGGTCAAACAGCATTTGCAAATAATTCTCAGCATTTAGTTTAACCTGTTTGGGGTGCCAGATGGGAAGTGTTTTCCATAAAGCACAACAAGAATCAATGAGCCTTTAGACGATTTGAAAGTCAAATGAAGACACCTCTCTGGGCTTGACAACTTCTTTGACAGCATTGTAGCTGAAAAAACACCGCCCATGCATGACACTTAGGTCTCCCTCTCTCTGCCTCCTTGTCAGTCACGTTGAAGTGTATAGGGCGTTGAGAGTAGATTGATTATCTCAGAGCAAGGTTGGCGACCTCTGCCAACAAAGACGAGGCCGACACAAGGAAGCTCAGGAGTTGTGAACGTTTCATACTGAGGACTTCCAGTGGCTGCTGCTGCCGTCGGTCCTCCTGACTGTATTTATTTTACAGGAAAACCCTTCCTCACTCCAATCGGACCTTTTGATCTCATCATCACTCACGAATCATTAAAAACCCATCAGGTCGGAAACACACGGGTTTAAAAATGACTTTTTGGCTTTTGAGCACGAGGGTGAGAGTAAATCCAGCGTAATGCTGCAGACAGCCCTGGAAATGTTTCACCAACAGCATCAACATCATCAGTCTGCAATTGCGTCAGTTGAAGTCAATAAAATCAGCCTCCTAAATCCACTCACTAAGGCCTCTACTATTACCCTTTCTCTCTCTGTCTCGATAAGAGATTAATGTTGCTCCTAAGACTCATTTGTAAGCTTTTATCCCCCTTGGCAGCCCTCTCTAACTTGAAGACTCTGGGCATGTTATCAGCCTCTCCCCGACAGACAAACGACTGGTATCTAAGTACAAGGTGGACCTCGATCCCACAAGATGTGTTGTTGGATTATCGCTGAGGTTTTTACCCCTGACCTGGGGTTTAACCTCGCACACTGCTCTGTGATGAGACATGAGTCGAGACACTTCTTTAGTAACTAATGAGCTGCTAAACGAGGAGGAATTTTGAACTTCAAACGTTATGTTGTTGGTATATTTTGATGAGCAAATTGTGGGGAAAAAAACTCAAAAGCAAGAAAAAAAAGAGTAACGGCAACAGATGAACCCCAAACAAAAAAAATGTCATGTCCTTCAGCGTCACCACATTATTACAAGATTATATGAGCAGTCAGTAAAAATGGGTCACGCATCTTCACACTCAGCTTTCATTTTGATGCTACACACCTGTAAAGTTTTGGGACTTCATCTTGACAAGATC